>NC_071090.1:98551773-98851773 GCF_027358695.1 Spea bombifrons
CAACATATCCTGAATTTTGGTTAACATTACACTTCAAAGCACAATGTGTTGATCTGGAAGAATCTAGCACATTAACTCTTTTAGTGCTGGTAAAAGGCAAAACACTAATAAATCCTGCAAATAGCGGAGAACATTAATAGTTACACTAAAGGGCTGACTATCCGAGGTGACTACGTAAGCCTTAACAGTTAACCGGCCATGTAATGCCATCAACCACCTACGTTGTAACCCATCCCCCCCTTGCAGCCTGGCCAGTCTTAGACCTGTGACTACAGCATAAAACCGCTGCATCGGCCACGTTAACTTATAAAATCAGGCCGATTGGTGTGGGGCAACTACGGTAGCTCACTAGCTTCATTCTTGAAGCACAAAATATGTCTTGAATAACTGGACATTATAATTAAACCAACTTCCTTTAGTGCTCCTAAAAGTCAAACTAGCCTTTCCTTACTTATGGCATTTCTTCCGACCATAATTTTTAGTACGACAAATCTCTACGATCCACAAATCCTTTCAATTTACTAAAACGGAGATGGCTGATAAAGCCTTGTCAACCTTTGCTCTGGAACACCCTGAAGCATTCAAATGAGATTGTCTAACATCAAAATAGTCTCACGCAGATCTGGAGTCGCAAAGGTTACCGACCTGTTCCATCTCTTTCTGTGGCACTACCAGGTCTACTTGGACAACGCGTTCCCAATCAGCAGGTCTAAATGCCAGGTTCATTAGAAATAAAACCAATCTCAAATCATCTCTGGATAACGCTTCGGCTAAAACAATCGCACCACATGGGACGCGTTTGGCCTAATGTTATGCCTCATGCAAAGTAAAACTAGATACATGAGCAGACAAATGACGGAAGCAACCCAGATGACAAATGAATAAATTACAAAATGTATAATTGCAGGTTGTCTGTCCAAAATATGACATATTTATTTGGTAATTCCTGCCACCACAATTTCAAAAGCCAAAACATTGTTTTCGCCAGTTGTCTAAAGGGGGTCATCATCTCCCCCAGGAGTTAACTAAGTTTAAGGAGCTAATTATCGATATTGTAGTAGGTCTAGTTTGCGTTATTCTATCAGACTCTGAGAAACGGATGTGGGAATCATATTAGACGCTAAGACTTGGCACAAAATCAACCATAAAGTTACTATATCAAGTAGGACTCCCTGTAAAGCCCCACCATTCTCTACAGCAGGTGTATGAGGCGTGCTGGGGGTGCCAGGCAGGCGTGGGAAAGCTACCTTCATATTTGGTAGTCCTGTCCCCGCATAAAGCCTTTGTTGAGTAAGTTATTAAAACCATTGCCAATTCCAATTTTCTTTTCACCATGGAGGCAGCCCTCCATCATACAACCTGCCTTTTCTGGGCGTATAATCTATTTGCCCATCTATTAAATGTTCCAAAGTCAATTATTCCTCTTTACTGGAAATCCTATTCCAGCAATTTCAACCTGGCTACAAAAAGTAGATTTCATCAAGCGACTGGATGATTATACCATGTCTGCCAGGGGCAAGATCCATGAAACGGAGCTCAAATGGTTCTACCGGCCCAACGTTCTGTCCCCACAATTACATTCTGAGTTGATCTCGGATTACAACAGGTTTACTGATACTATATACTATATTTTACTTATATCATTGGGTACGTATACGTTGTTTTTCCACTAGAAACTCTCTCTCTCTTTCGTAAATTTTCTAGGAAAATCTCCTTCTCCTTTCTCTGCAAGATATACTTATATGGTGAATATTGAGGACCTTTTCAGAAGTCATGTCCTTGCTCATACCCTATTCGGCCATGTTCATACTATTATTGTAATGACCGATATTATCACTTGATGCCTTGACACAATAAAAGCAGAATAGGAAGAAAAAGACTCCAGGCAAAAGGAATATCTTATGAAACTCAATTCACAGAGAATATTTTTGGTAGCTATGTGAGCTATTTACTGTAGCTAGCTCCCTAAAAATGTAGGGCCATAAGATCATTTAGCAGACTAGAGGGGAAAAACCTACTCAAAACTAAAATTACAGTTTTGATGTTCTTCATCACATTAAAACCTGGAAACTATCACTGATAAAACCAGTTGAACATGTCTGTTTGGAATACGTGATGACCAGACATGAATATTGTGAGTTAATCAAAGGTCCCGTGTTTGAAAACCAAATTTTCCCTTTAAAAACATTTCCGATTTAGATAACAATACTATTATCAATGAATTTGTGAGAAAATAAGGATTGGTCTTGATCTTTGTGGTGTGAATGGTGTGTTGGGAAAGGCAATCACAAGTTGAAAATCTTCTCAACCCTAGGTTTTAACGTTCCCTAATTCATGATGATTATAAACGATACCATTCTGTCCCTGTCAAAATGGGGTTATGATAGTTTATAATCTGGATTACCCTTGCCATGCGATCTTTTATTAAGAATGCCACAAATCCCACCTGTCACCCCAGGTGTGCCCTTGGGGTGCGTCGGATTGGAGTATAAATTGGAAGACTAAGGCGCCAATGTATCCCTAAGGCCCTTTCAGAATTATATTCCGTTAACATACCTCCGATTGTTGAGAAAATGAAAGCTGAATGGAACAGGTGGGAGATGCTCCATCGTTCTCAGGCAGAGCAGTGTTGATAAAAAATGGTTAGTTTTCCAAGGATACTTTATCAGATTCAAACTTTACCAGCCGTGCTGGCCCCTAGTGACCTGGTGACTTTGGATAAAAGCTTTGCTAAATTCATTTGGTAAGGACGACAATCTCGCATTAGCTTGCGTCACTTGTAGAGATCCAAAAATTATTAACGTGCCCAGTGTAACATATTAAAATTTAGCCGCACTCACTAGATTGCCCCAAGAGCACCCGCCATTTGTACTCCCGCGAGAGGGACTGGAATTCCAGGACCCCGGGGCAGTTGTGACACCTTTAGCCTATGCCTGAACCCGGCCATTGCTAGACTTTGGTGCCCATCTTTGGCCCAAACTAAAACCAAACGGATTTTTCTTGCCAACCTGGGGAGAAAGGAGGCCTCGTTAACTCCCAATATACCCACTTGCTATGACCCTGAGTTCAATGGCCTTTACTTGTTGCCAAGTGGTGTTTTTTAACCTACGTTAGGAAGACAAAACCAAACAGGTACATAATGGTTAACTAGCCCACTAGGAGATGATTTTAATAGACCATAATCTTCCCACCATTCATGCTAGACCAGCCTGCAGCCCGTTATTCTGGCTAGCAGAAATGTATGCTGGGATAACACAGATGTCATTAACCCCTTAAGGACAATGGGCGGTCCCTAAACCCATTGAAAACAATGCATTTTGACCCCGTACATGTACGGGCTTTGTCATTAAGGGGTTAAGAGGACCTTAACGGGGCTTGCTTCCAGGGGGGTAGCATAAAAACACAAAATTGATTTATATGCTAGTTCTGCTACCTTTTTAAACGAAGCTGCCGATGACAGTTTCTTATATATTTTGCATCAGCATGTTTTTATACAAATACCGTGATCATCACTATATGCCGTTCTGGGAGGATTTGTAAAATGTACAGGTGTTGTGTAGCTGAGATGGCCTTTGAAGGCAAATCAGACCCACAAACTAGGAGGTACCCTCAGACATTTCTCATACACCAACATACAAGCAGGGAGAATTTTAAGAAAGCCCACCTGCAGAAACATATCGTTTTTACAAAAAGTAAATATGCAATAATTCTGGACACAAAGTATAGTGAACAGAGAAAGAAACATGTTCCTTATTTAACAAACAGAAATAGGGTAGAAATAGGACAGCACAATAGTTCACAAAGTTTATTGGGACAGGAATCCGGCCAAGTAGCTGGCAAAAGTTCATCTTAGATTGGCCTAGAGACTGTTTGTATAATACTGTGTTTTACACTTTTAATCTTTTTGACTTTTTATCTGGGGCAACAAAATGTCACTGGAGCGGGGTGTGTTAAGGGTGTTGCTTGTGATGGCAACCTTTGTTACCTGGGTATTTTGTTTTGCCCTGGTTGCTGTGGGGAGGGCACATTGGAATCACATTACCCAGACACAAAGTGCAGAACATGTCATTTATGCTTCATTTGATACATAGCAATAAAGTAGGAATTAAAATCGGAGAAATCTTGGGAAATTTCAGGCTCCAAAGGAGCATTTAATTAGCTGGTGATATGTTTGTATAGAAAACAAAGCAAGAATTCAGCTCATGCCCATCTAAAGCATAAATATTGGGGATTCCGTCACAATATTTGGCCATATATCATTTTAACTGCCACTATGCCAAAGCACCCCAAGTTTGGCGAGTCCTATCTAATAATCATGGCTATATTGCTTACCAAGGAGCAGAATCTGTGGGACTGCTTTGCATTTTAACCAGAACATAAAATAAATCCAGAATTCAGTGCATACCATTCAAAAAACACAAAAAGCATAAATATTGGGGATCCTGTAACACTAAATGGCCATATTTTGCTCGGCCCACCACTACGCAAAAATACCCCAAGTTTTTATAATCAGAAAACCTAGAAACGTCTAGTCCGTCAATAAATAAATGCCTCGGTCGGTATATAGTTACACTACAACACAATTATTAACAACTTGTTTTTAATACTCAAACCACTCTGTTTATATTTGAAAACTTGAGTACATTGTGTTACTAATACGGCTATACACCCTGCTCATTCCAAATATGTTATCTTTAATAAACAGAACATGAACCGTGGTTGCTTTGAAGGAATAGATGTGATTTGTCACTGTGTGGATACTCCGTAAGGTATTGTTTTCACATATGTTTTAAATGTAATTTGCGTGTTTTAAGATCATGCAGCAGCTGTTTATTGTGCAGAGCCAGAAAATCTATAAATATAAATACATGTTCACAATGCATGCAAATTTTGCATTTGCTCTCTTAGATTAAATAGCAAATATTTGGCAGCCCAGACAAAAGGTCCCTGTAACAATCCTCTGTCCCGTAACAATGGGCAGACGGGGAAACGCAAGGGATTTTTGTGCGTTTCCTCAGTCTCCCTAAGAATGATCCATTAAACTATATAAATTAACTAATTCTGGCTATCCTAGTTTGTGCTTTTAGATCACATACAGCCCTCCGACTAAAACCCTGGAGCACATTGCAAAGATCCAGTTGTGTTTATGTTCTGGACTCCGCCATGGTCTTCCACCATTCTCCTCTTCATCCTCCTGGGTGGTTGCATGGTGAATAGGACCAAAATATTGGTATTTCATTATCGTAGAAATGATCATAAAATCCGGCTTCCATTGGAAAGGGTTTCCAACAAGGCAGTGTAGCTTTAGCCTACATGGATGAGGTGGGAAGAGCTTGAGTTATTATTGCTGCTTATTCATTATTATCCATCCATTTGGCATAAATACATCCGAGGGCCAATTACCTTATGGAAGTAAGAATATAGCATCCCTAAATTTAAGGGTACTGTCATAATATACCCTTTATATCGACATTTTAATAACCAGTAAATTAACTTAAACTTCATCATGGGGTCTGCTGAGATCAGAGCACAATGGCCAGTCTTGGATGTGGGAATCACATATTGCCATTTTTTTAATTTTTTAATTGTGCAATTTGTACTTTTTGAAACCTTTTAAAGGTCTGACATCATGACACAGGTCCCCATATAAGTTTAATTTATGTCAATGTATTGTGTTCAATTTATCACAGAGCCTAATGAAAAAATAAACGTTTTTACAAACATGATTTACAATATACTGTAGAGTTTAAAAAAATGTTGCAGAAATGTAAGAAATGGGATTCTTTTGTCCCGCTGTATAAAGAAGGAATAAATTAATGATGTGGTTATTTCCTGAGTATTTTCTACTTTAAAAAGGGTTCCTAAACAAAAAATAAGAATTTCCATCTGGAATTGAAAAACATTTTTTTTTTCATGTGCACAAACTTCACAAATGTTTTATCAAGTGATCCAATGCTATCCCAGACCCGGTCTTCATGCAGCCCATTCATGGCACATAACCATTAAAAAAACAGCATTGTGTTACTGAAAAGGTTAGTGAGCCTGGACCATTTTCACTCGAGTATACTTTACTATATTCTTGTCCCGAAGATAACACAGTTGGAAACAGTTTCAATTTTATCAGAGGACAGCACGGAAAAATCAATGTTCAAAGTTCATTCCCCCATATATACGGGAATCTGTTTATTTACACTCTATCTATCAAGGACTCCATGATCCTTTTTAGGAAGCTAAAAGAAAATAAAAATAACAAAATAGTGCCAGCTGGACATCTGACTTCTGGTTTCTTAGGTCAATAACTTTGTTGAGTAAATATTACTTTTAGTTTGAAAAGCCCATTTGATTAATCCTTATAGGTTTGCATCACCCTTACAGCACTCCAGCATTTCAGCGCTAGATACATATTAATTACACCACTAGGTGTTCTTGTCGATGATATTCACATTAACCAACGTGATGGAAAAAGCTAGAGATTTGTACACAAACAAAAACATAGAATTTGATGTCAGATAGCAAAAATATGGCCCATTTACTCTACCCATTTTTCTTATAAACCACTCACTAAATGAAGTAAAACTTCCTTATTTTAGACCTAATGACCTCCTCTCCTAACACGTATGGCACTATACATGGTAGAACCCAACAACAACAAAAGCCTACTAATACTATAGCCTTCTGTGTACGCATGTCCAAGGAAGGCACCTCCAGTTTTTGGTGGACCTTCAGGTGGACCTATGAGCACTGATGATTTCCACGAGCCTTATACAGATGCTTTGCCCATCCACGCTACCCATAATATCTCTCAATGAAAAGTTTTCTATAACGTGGAATACTTAAATGGAGGGACATTCAGTATATGTACACGCTAATGCAGCTGTTGCGTGTAAAAGTAATGTTTACTATCAATGGCCAAAAATACCAAATTCTTAACAAACAAAAAAAAGACTGCAAAAAATAGCCTTACTTATTTGTTGGCTTATAAATATTATTTTTACAAAGTTAGTAGTGTAGGGTTCCACTATATCCTTTCAATTGTAGTTTACTCTTATTGATACATATCCACATGAGTTATTCTTGCAATGCATAACATGGTAGAATTAAGATATAATTACTGCTACCTAAGTATTTTTTTAACCCAGGTCACATGACCCAGTCAATGATATCACAAAAACAAAACATTCCAATATCAACACAAAACCTTTATCCAATGGGACCACAGATACAGCCTGTTCCATGAGCTGTCCAAAACAAATAGGTTAGAATTGATAGCTCTCCCTCTTTGGCTTTAGAATGTTACAATGTGAGCACAACGTATTTTTCATTGTTAAATTATTTTCCATCGAACCCACTTTTGTATTGATCTGCGTAAATCCTAAAACCATGTCTGGCCGGAGCTAGGGTTGAAAGAGTTTTTTTTCTCATCCCTGCTCAAATTGAATGCCAGTACCAGACCTCTCCAGACTAGCTTTCCATTAACAGAGTAGTTGCTTCCCCTCTCTGCACACCTTTTTATCCCTAAAACAAATCGCCAAACGGTCACACAGTTAGTTATCCTAAGTTGGCTGTCCTTTGAAGACAAAATATTCTCCAATTCATTGTTCACAGACTTATGAATGTCTCTAATCTCTATCTCACATTCTTTGTGGCACTCTTACGGGCTTTGTTGTTCTGGCACCCTCAGCCTATACGTAGCATTCCTAGAAAAAGTAGTAATATCCAAAAAAAATATACTTGACTGAGACCTTGATCTTTTCCCTCTTCTTTGGCACTTGCCAAAGAATGTCTCTTCTGGCATTGACTTAAATCAACTTTTCCCACCTGCCTGACACACAATGCATCCAGATGTTCAACGTTATGCTCTGCCTAGACGTAGAACAAGTCAGAAGGATTACACATTTACCACCCGAATGGAATTATGTGTGAGGTAAGCCTGGTAACCACAATTGAATTTGACATCGTTGTGTGAAAGGATTCAGATCAGAAGAACATTGCGGTAAAGACGGTGGGATATGTTTAACTGAATTGGAGCTTTTGGTCAGAAATATGATGACTGAAGAAACATGTTCTAAGAGAAGACATTCCATGTAAAATGTGACAGAACGCTTTAAATTTGAATCCAAGGCTTTGTTGAAGGGCACGTATTGAAATAGATCTATTCAACTAGTAAGCAATAATCTGGCCGCTAGGGTGGGGTAAAAACCAGCATGAATCCAAGGCACTGCTGATGGATGAATAAATTAATAGTAAGTTGTGTAATGGGTGTTAGAGGACATAATATTGATGTTGCTAGATGATGGTGCGGGCACAAGGCCCATAGAAATGTGACTTCCCTTCCGGCAGCTGATCCTTGGGATGTGCATCCAATACGGCTCGGATCACATGTCCGTTCCTAGAACCACTCTGATCACGCTTGTACCGGTCTGTTGCGGATCAGGCGATCTCTAGTTTCAGTTTGTGCTGGGTCACCTAAGAAGAACTTAACAGAGTTAAATTTGGGTGTTGTTGGCAAAATGTTTTTGATATGGGGATAAGGGATGTCTCCAAAAATAAATATAAAAGATTACTTGCAGCCTGGAGTTCTTTACAGTAACACCGATATAAAAATAACATTAGAGTTGGTGACAAACTCCTAATGCACATTCTTGTCCCTCATGGTTTGAAGTATCTTCATATTCCATCTGGGATTATGAATGTAGCAGCTACCTCTCTAATGTCGCACACCTTACAACTGGTTTTATTTCCCACAAAAGTTTCACTTGATGTACGGTATTTAAAAATACGATTCTCTTTGAAGTCTTGCAATGTGGGAGTTCATTAGGTTTGGCAAAGAGGTCTCACTTTTACAATAAAGGCAAATCTAATGTAACACAATGAACAGTAGATCAGAACCCTTCACCCACAAACCTTGGCACAAATGAGTAACAGCATGGTGAGAACAATGGATATATCCATATTGGTTCAGGAGAGGATGAAGTCTTTAGAAGTTGATACCTTTTGGTAGAATGCAAAAACAGATGTTAAGTCACATAAATTCTCAGTACCTCTAAGAGGTGTCTTATTCCTTACAAACGTCAACGTTTTTGTTTTGGCCCATTATGAGGTATCACCTCTATCCCCTCCAACGGCATAGTGCACACCCAAGGATGGCCACCACACTTAAGGTAACCATCCATCAAACATTTAGGCCAAGTAGACAAATAGGACCCATAGCAATTACTTAATTGATGTCACTCGATCTTTGTATGTGTAGCATTACTCCCTATTTCCCCTATCGATGGCTCATATACAGTGTATACGGACACTACTACATGAGTCTATGATATGATGCGTATGATGTTGTACACCAAAGAAAGAAAATAAGGGATAGGAAAAGAAACACAAGAACACATATTGATTTTTCATGGGAAAGCACTACAACACGCTTTTTAAAAAAAATCTCTTATTTGGGGAAAATAATTATTTTCCTGGTACTAGTGATGTTTTTTTTCTTTTCTTACATTAACAGTGTGATTTGACTCTGTAACTAAAAGGGGTTCCGAGTAGAATAACTCATCTCATACCGGAGACAGGACAGGTGAATGATTGCTCTAAGGTATAAAGCCGAAGTTGTAGGTGTAACAGGATGAGATGCAACCCTTCATCTCACCAACTTCACTGTGAATTGATGGATAGCATTCCATGTACGTTTTCCTGCAAGAAGGGTTAAATGTCAGCTCGATTCTTCTCATGGGAATGGCTGTGAAGGGATTGTCATCATTCCAGTTTTGCTGATGCTTTCCTCCACCGTTCTGCAGACCAATTACTATTGGTATATTTAAACTACGTACAGAAGTAAATATATACGATTATCACTAAATTCCATCTCAGATTTAATCATACGGGATATTTTGCTGAAGGTTTCTGTGAATCCTTCAGCTACAAGTCAAAGGAAGTATAAAAGAGGCTTCAGTCTGTTAGGTCTCGATTACGACATGCAGTTCGATTTTGGGCACCGATTCATACAAAACGTGTAACTGAATTGGAAAGAGCACAAAGTGCTCCACAACGAATGAGGGTGCAAGGTTATAGTTACTAAGATCAGTTAGCTAAATTTGATTTATTTACTCTACAAAACAGGCGCCTAAGAGATGACCTCATCACACGTATTTCATGTCCATGTGAGGCCTTTGAGGAAATTTTTACCCCATGAGCAGAACACTTAAGAGAAGTCACAGTCCTATCTCACATATAGAACAATGTTCTTAACAGTAGGTGTCCCTAAAACTCTAAATGCATTACCTTTGTAGGTGGGGATTGTGGGTACCATAGGGGCTTTTAACTAGATTGCTTTTTTTGATAAGAAGAATATCCAGGGCTACCGCTGACACATGATTTATTCTGATATAGTATGCACAGTATCTCCATTGCTAAGCCTGTCCATCTCTGACATCACAGAAGGGGCGTTACCTTTAAGCTCTTCTAATAGCTCATCACACCTATCACACAGAACACCTCACTCAATCACACTCACTGGCCATCACTGTGTCATGTGGAAGTGTTTCACCTGCAGAAGCATGAAACGGCAGGTGGGAGTGGCTGCTGGTGGTCAGACCGCTGTGATGTAATACAAAGGGGAGGGCTTTCAAGGAATGACAGGACTTTTTTTGCTGGGCTACTGTAGCATTTGCATAAAAACCTTTAAGAGACATGGAACAATAATGAGAAATACAAAATGACAGGCAGCGTTCTTTTACTTCTCGCTACATAATGCAGAACTTATCTGAGGTTATTTTAAGAAGCCCCCTACGTGGAACAGCTCCTTTAAATATTTTTTTGCCCTTTATCTGACCTGATGCAATTTAGCGATATCTTGGAAAGGTTGGACTTGATGGACTTACATTTTTTTTCCACCTTTAGTACGTAACAGTTTTAAGATATGTACGCAATGGTCTAAAATACCTGCAGCATCTGTGATATTCTGTCGGATAGGCGGAGGGAGCGGTGCGATGCAAATAGTTTTTGTTTTCCAATGCAGATTAAAAAATCCATATTAAAATACGACTGATTATAATATGCGTTAGTAGTGGGGCTGAGTAGGACACCAGAGCGTCCCTTTAAAAATTATACATCATTTGGTACAAATCAAGTACATGATACCGAATAAGTATTTTACGCGTAGTCTTATTGAGTTTAAGTTACCTATGGATTGTCCTGGATGATTTGCAGTATTGCGTGTTGGAGTTACAGTAGAGTGTAATACATACAGTAGTATGTGGAATGCAATACTTGCAGTGTCACGGTTCTCTCAGGATCCACGTGCTAGCCCTTTGTTTCATTTAGCATTGATTCTGAGAGAAATCTGCAGCGACGGGAGGAGGGAGCACTCGTATAACTTTCCACAACCCTATGGCCTACTGACTTAAACCTCCCACAAACCCGGTGAACAAAAAAGAACCCGCTCCGAGAGCTGCAGAAAAACCAACCTTGCCGTGCGTAGAATAACTCGACGGAGTGATGAAAACGAACACAAAGAGCTTCGCTGAGCTTTCCTGCTAGAAAAGGATTAACCCTTTTTCTAAACTAACCACAGGAAAAAGGCTTGCGGGCCCAAATGCGGCTGTAGAACAAAGACGCAGGCATGTCTACTATCTCAGGGTTGGTGGGTGGGGGGCGTGTGGGGTGAATACTGCGGCCCTTTACCTGCGGGTCCAACTATTCATTTCAAAGGGTGAATATATATCTTAATTTATTTCCGAACTGCCTCCTTTAACCATAAATGATCTGAATACCCCTCCACCAGATTCAACTATTCATAACACTCTTTCCACTTATAAGCATGCAGTGGGTGCAATATCTCTGTTACTTCCCATTTTTTTATCCTATGCAAATATGAATTCTTTCGAGTTATACAACGCTCCTATATAGGTTGGTTTATAAGTAAACTAATAAAATCAATATAGCATAATGCTGACACAGGCAGTTGCAGCTGCAGGGTGCCTCTGTTCTGCCAAAGGGAATCAGGTGGTATCACGGGAGAAATCAGGACACGGTATAAAAATAAATAAATGTCTGCCACAATCCAATGGAGAAAAGCGCCCGAAACCGAATTACCCATTCAGCCCAAAGTGCCCGAGACCGAATTACCCATTCAGCCCAAAGTGCCCGAGACCGAATTACCCATTCAGCCCAAAGTGCCCGAGACTGAATTACCCATTCAGCCCAAAGTGCCCGGATACACAAATTGCCTATTCACCAGTTACTTTGTTATTATAACAAGAAACTGGTAACTACCAGAAAATAAATAAATAAAAAGGAATAAAAAAAAAAAACATTTTATCAAAAATAAGTGTATACATTTTCATGCCCATATTGACCATGTTGCTAATATTTGGTTGCTGGGTAACTATGTACTTTACATGAATTCACTCATGCAGCATTTTAATCATTGTAATATATAAGAGCGTCTCTTTGGTTGTTTAGGGCGCTTGTTCTCCGCGGTCAGTTGCCATTATTGAGTCCGGGTCGCTACCGGTAAAGTCATAAAACGATTTATTAACTTTGCTTTATTGATATAAGCTCTAGAACCTTCTACTCCCAAAATCAAGCACGCGCCTTTAAATATTTAAGAGAATAGCGACAGCCTGTGAAAGTTACCCGTTTCGAGGTATGTTTGATAATATAATTACGCTTTTTTACCGTCTGTATAACCCGTCAGCAACCTGTACCGATTCCCGTTAACCAATAGACCCACTGCCGTGCTCTGGCTAGACTAAGTGAGCCCCGCCCACTAGCGTTCACTCTAGCCGGCTGAGACCGTACCATCTTTTTCATGAGACAATCTAAGATTTTGAAAAGCTAATTGTGGTGATTTCCCTCCGTATCATTTATGTGCAACTGAAGTTTTATATTAAAAACATATAAAGCGTAAAATTACAGTATTTCGTATTTTGTCCAATTTTCTGAACCCCTTACTATCCGTAAAGTAGTATAATCCATAGAGCCCGGCCCATCTCCTCACAGGTGACGTCACACCCGGAGGGGGCTGTGGAATGGCCGGGGAGTATCGCGCGGGACTGGTGACGTCAATGCGGGAATACTATAAAGTCACACCACCTGGCGTCAATCCTGCATTCTTACCGGCGAGGACCAAGCAGTGGGAGCTCAGTTCGCATTGGTATTTTAACAAAAGCAACTTAAGCGGCAAAATGAACGGCCAGATGCTTAACGGTTTCCACGACTCTCTTATCGACGAGGGCAGCTTTCTTTTTACGTCGGAGTCTGTCGGGGAGGGACATCCTGGTGAGTTATTAGTGCTCTCTAGTGGCGTTTTATGCGGTAGTTTAGAAGCCTTGAATAGAAATGGCGCAGTTACGATGTAAGCGCCAAATGCTGTAATAAAGAGGAATATATAGAAAAAAAACCCGAAGACGTAGTGTGTGACGGAGCGCGTGCTCGCTTCCGCCTGCCTCGTGCTGCCGGTTGCGCGCTCCGCTGCATTGCAGCTGGGAACACGTGGTCCGGTGCGGCTGAAGCGTGACCGCGGGTAACCCGCGCAGATAGCCTCCCGCCAGCTAATGGCTGCCTGGGGAGGAGCTATGAGCTCCATGTGGAGACCGACATTACTGGAGATAAACGGCCACCTGACTGTCCGTGAGACACATGTTACTGCTTTCACCATAATCGCTTTAAGCTTGAGCCGTGCCCCCACGTTATGGTGTTGGCGCAGTAAGTAGACGTGTCTTCGGGCTTCCCATTTGGCGAGTGGCAGCGGCTACCGAATAGATCCTGGCCGCGTGTCCCAGCCTGTTCTTTATGGCCTGAATTGAAGTATGTTTCTCTTCCAGCAGCACCGGCACGGCTCTTTAGGAGTTAACCTGCAGCATATCCCGGTTCCAGCAGGGATGCTTCTATAGGACACGTGATCTGACCTGTAGTACTGATATTGAGGCTAACTGCATATGGCTAATGGAAGCAGACAGTTTTGTCACACGTTAGGTTAGATAGTTTATCCTTTAACAGGAAAAAGATTACAGTGGGTGACGGATTCCACACGGCCCCAAAGTGCCCTCTAGCTAGGGAGGCTGGGAAGCCATGTGACTATGGGCGTGAAAGGAATGACAAATGACAGAGCTGTGTGTCTATGACGGATCAAGTTTCAGGTTAGGTAATGTGATGCACGTTGCCTTCAACCGAGATTCTATATGGCCTTCTGGAAGCGCCTGTAGAAGCGGCACCTCTGAGCTCTGCCACCCCCACACAAAGCATGTGGTCCAAGCAAATTAAACTAATGGATGCTACGTGGTGTGCGAAGAATCAATATTTCATACAAATTGGAGTTGGTTTGCAATTTCCCTGGAAATAATGAAAGGAGTTTTTGGCCCTATTGACTTCATTCTGCACAAGTTTGGCAGGGTCAGCGTATGGTGTCAGCTGTTACTTAGCGCTGTAACCAGATCCTGCGCTCTAAAGCTTGCTGGGGGGTGTTGGTCTCCTTTTATGGAAGTCTGTCTCTAGGCTGATGTGCTAGAACGCTCATTGATCTACTGAAGCAGGCTTGGGACATCTACAGAATCTGTCTTGGTCACAGTAATGAAACTGGATTTCTTCTTGAACATCTAAAGATTGGCTGTATTCAGCAAGAGACCTGACATTTTATTTATTAACCTTAATGCCTTTCTCAAACAGATAAAATTTGTGACCAAATTAGTGATGCTGTTCTGGATGCCCACCTGAAACAAGACCCAGATGCCAAAGTTGCTTGTGGTAAGGCTATTCTGTATGTCTGAAAGAACTAGTTTCTCAGTAGCCTGTATTTGCTTGTGGAGGTAACCGTTTCCTTTCTTCATACAGAAACGGTTGCAAAAACTGGCATGATCCTCCTTGCTGGTGAGATCACCTCCAGAGCGTCCGTGGATTACCAAAAAATTGTGCGGGACACAATCAAGCACATCGGCTACGACGATTCCTCTAAAGGTAAATTAACTGATTTTCAGACTTAACTGTGTGGTGTTCAATACATTGCTACAGTCAGTATAAAACTCTTATTTTCTTCTATTAGGATTTGACTACAAAACTTGCAATGTGTTGGTGGCTCTGGAGCAGCAATCCCCAGACATTGCACAGGGAGTCCATCTGGACAGAAATGAGGAGGATGTGGGAGCTGGAGATCAGGTTGGCATCTTATGATTTCCTTTGTACTAACAAGGTAAAATAGGTGTGACCTGACACTTATCTATGTATATCTATCTCTACAGGGCTTAATGTTTGGTTATGCTACTGATGAGACTGAAGAATGTATGCCTCTCACGATTGTCCTAGCACATAAACTGAATGCTAAGATGGCAGAACTACGTCGCAATGGAACCCTGCCCTGGCTTAGACCAGACTCAAAGACCCAGGTTAGAGTTGTTTGGAAGTTAAGCATCGCATGCAAGGAAACAGGTGTGTGTGAATTCCGCAGTCTAATGTGGCATCTTCCCCCCCCTTAGGTGACTGTTCAGTACATGCAGGACCGTGGAGCTGTCATCCCAATCAGAGTGCACACCATTGTAGTCTCTGTGCAACATGATGAAGGAATCTGCCTGGATGAGATGCGTGATGCCTTAAAGGAGAAAGTGGTAAAGGCTGTGGTTCCTGCCAAATACCTGGACGATGATACAATTTATCATCTGCAGCCAAGTGGGCGCTTTGTAATTGGTGGTCCACAGGTAAGGTTTATATTTATACAACTTTAATGACATCCCACAGACGGACCCGTGTTCACCTTAAATCAATCCCAGCTGAAATGAAGCCATAGTGCTTACTGAATTTTTATTTATTTTTAGGGTGATGCTGGATTAACAGGACGCAAGATCATTGTCGACACCTACGGTGGATGGGGAGCCCATGGAGGTGGTGCCTTCTCTGGCAAGGACTACACAAAAGTGGATCGCTCTGCTGCTTATGCTGCACGCTGGGTGGCAAAATCTCTGGTAAAGTCTGGCCTTTGCCGCAGAGTCCTGGTCCAGGTGAGTGTCATTTATTTTAATGAGTTACTCCTTCCTATCTTCCGGAGCTGCCTTTTTTACGTTGCCTCTTGTCATCTTGCAGGTGTCATATGCAATTGGTGTTGCACATCCCTTGTCTATCTCAATCTTCCACTATGGGACCTCTCAAAAGAGTGAGAGGGAGCTGTTGGCGATCGTGAACAAGAACTTTGATCTTCGTCCTGGTGTTATTGTCAGGTAAAGCTGGTAACAGTTTTTGTGTATTGGGGGGGTGTGCCGAAGCTGACAGTTATCACTGAGCTGGATGTCACTCCATAGCTAGTCTGAGTCAGGAAGGGCTTTTCTCAGTTGGCATGTCCTGCTGTGATGACTATATAGGCCCTGTTGTGAAGATTGACAAGGGGTTTCAGGCCACTGGTGGATCCTGGATAGCCACTCTTGTGGTGAGTATGATGGGTCCTGTATGTGCACAGACTGCACAGGGTAAGTGGCCGGGGCAGCTTCATTCAGTAGAAAAGTGGTTTTGTGTTAATCTATGAAAATTGTTTCTGTCTATGTATTAATTAGCGGAATTGTATATTCCAGGGATCTGGATCTGAAGAAACCAATTTATCAGAGGACTGCAGCCTATGGTCACTTTGGTAGGGACAGCTTCCCTTGGGAAGTGCCCAAAAAGCTGGAGTATTGATTTGTTAGGCTTTTCCCCACTAGACCTACTGGCGTTATATACAGAGAAACCTGTAGGCTCTTATGGAAGGAAAAGGCCCCATCCTATCTTCCCTGTCACTCCTGGCTCACTGTAATAGTAACTAGTGCCATGTCTTGCTTGTAAGGAGAGGGAACCATATATGACAGATTCTATTCCCCTGCATTCCCTCATGTTCATGCTATCTAGCAGTACTTCTAGCAGATGGGCTTGTATGTAGCGTAGCTTTAAGTGTTTGAAACATTTGACCAAGTACCCTAATCTGCCTCTTGTCCTGGATCAGTTTCAGTTTAGATGTTTAACTGGTCTTGCTCCATTAGCTGTAGTACAAAGGGCTTGTGCCCTCTATATTCCATGACATAATACTTGTATCTGCAATATTCTAAAGTATTGGCTCCCATTGCATAGACAGTGAGGGAATCGAAAAACCAAAATTTATTTTTAGACCCAAGGAATACAAAACCTTCTACCTGAATGTCTATGATGGACCTGGTTAGTGCAGACAAGTCTCTTGGTGCCTGTAGACTCATGGAATTTTTTTTATTTTTTTCCTTATTTAAGATTTTTATTTTTTCCTCCACTGCCACACTGCACAAACCCCCACCCTGCCAGTTTTTAATTGTAAGACGCGTGCCTGTACTCTGTCTGTATTTCCCCTTCTGCGGCTGGCTGGTGTGGCTACAGAGAAACCAGCCCAGTGCAGAGTCCAGACAGAATAGGCACGTGAGGCAGGGAGGGGTACAAAAGGATCTTACTTGAAGAAACATTGCTGTGTAACTTTATTTATTGTGTTGCCTGGCCCAGGCGTAAGTACAGAGTAGCCTCTGCTCCAGGCAACATTTTTTAAAAAATCCTTTTACAGTGGTCTCTTTTTTGTGTTCTTGTACTCCATGTCTGGTATCCTCTGGCAGGTACTGGTGTGGTACAGAAAAACCAGTCCTGAATCTTGCAGAGGTTCTGGATCATGTGTTCTTGGTCTTGGGAAGAGATCTCTCTGCTGGAATTGGCACACTTTACCAGTGTGGTACAGAGAAACTGGTTGTTTACAAGCTGTCCTTCAGAGAGATCGCTAACTAGGACCTTGCCACATAAAAATGCCCTATTTTAAATCCATATTTCTGGTTAAAGATCACAGCGGAAGACTTACCCATCAATAAAGTATTGAGTTCTCCCTCTATTATGGTCTGACTTGTGTTTCTTTAATTAAGCTGATGGTCTCCTGAACTAGAGCTTGCTCTATGGGTGGGGTTTATCCTAGTGAGACTATAAAGCATCTAGATGGGAGTAGTCAATCAGGGTGGTGGGAGGGGCTTAAGGCTATAATTGTATGTATTAAACAATGTTGCAGATTAAAAAGATGGAGCCTGAAATACTGAGTTTATATCAGACCCCAACCACTCAACTTCCATGTGGTTTGTTACAATACAGCTGCTAAAACCTGCAACAGTTACATTGAAACTATCATACAGAGGTCTGTCCATATTGTGAAACATTGACATAAAACAGATGGCAGTCAATGCTATCTAGAACCTATAGCAGCAATGGTTTGAATATAAACATGTACAGATAAGATTATTGCCACATTGGTGCAATATTTAATGTGGGGTCCTTCAGACAGCAGCTTTAGGTAACATTTTGTTGGCATATACAAAAGACAGCTCCCGGGCATGTCACAAAGCAGCAAATGTACAAGGGCAGATAGCAGTGAAGGTCATTGTCATGTAGAAAATTCTGCATATTAAAGAGGAAAAATCTTCTCTCCCTTATACACATCACAAATCTGAATGTTCATGCTCCTTCTGAATAAACTCTTGTTTCTTGTCCTCTTTGTTTGGCTCTTCATATTTCATGTTGGCAAAAGCTACTTCCTCTGCAAGCTGTTCCAGCGACGGACGGCCTAACGCAATGTTCCGTAGGGAGATGGCAGTCATGAGAAAACTGAAAAGGGAGAGAATTTTATGCGGGAATTAAATCATGCATATACAATGTCGCTATAAAGGTTGGAGTAGTGTGCAAGCCTGAAAATGTGATTAACCATTCCTCTGCAGAGACTTACTACTCAGCTTCCCTCCTAGCTGGAAACCCAAGTGGTGGTCTTGCAGAAAGTTAGGGAACTGTCCTGACAAATCCAATAATTTTCTGAAGTATATTGGTTTACGTGGAAAGCTGTACAATGTCACCTGAACGTACGTTATTTCGGAACCGCATAGAGCTTCAGTCTAGGATACAGACTACCAGCTTGGTATATGTGTTAATGTTACTCACAGGGGTAGGAGACTGATTTCAAAAATATCATGGATGGGTTTCTTGGTTTTATATAGGGCCATCAAATTCCATCATTGTTCTGTTTCTACTTTTGCAGCTTCTTTCATATTACATTATGCTAGAGGAGCTTCATACAACAGCATATTTTGACCTCAACAGATTCAATCTCTGCTTTAACTGTAACACCCTTTTCTAAGCCTCGTTATATGTATAGCTCACATGCTATTATACTGTAGGATCAATAAAAATATACTTTTTATACTGCCCCTCATTAAAATCGCAGCAATCAGCCAGCTAGTAGGACATGCGCTGTACTATCCCGTGCAGCAAAATCGCTTTCGGAAGTAGAATATTTGAGTATGTTCTAAGAGCTTACATCAAAGATAGGTTACTCAGCGTTCGGCCTGTTGTGGATTTAAATGTATATCATGTTCTATACTGTGAGTCTACAGTTACAGAGGCATAACTTTCCTGCAGCACATCATGATCATTCAAGAAACAATGGCAATTACAGCTCAGAGTCCCCATAATATGTTTCCAGCCAAGAATGTCTATTATTCATGGGTAGGATATCACCCTCGAACAGCTGGCAGCGTAAACTTTAAATAGACTTCACCTGGGTTTTTTTTGTTTTTTCTTAGTTACACTCATCGGGGCATGCAGGATGAAGCCCCGCAGCGCTCATGCATCCCATTTATCAGCATTTCCACAGTAAAGTTGTCCATTAGCTACCCTCTGACATTACGGGTTTCAACTAGAGTTAAGCAGTTAAGAATCTTGTTTAAAAAAAAAAAAAAAAAAAAAACATCCGATGGTTCCTTAATTGAAAAAACTCAAAGCTTCTTATGCCTCTTCATTTTTAATTACAATTTTATTATGTAAAAATGAATAGAGCACACACTTGATGCACATGGGCCATTTCTAACAGGATATTACAGACAATGATCCTTTCCATCTTTGGCCAGAACAAACACTGTGTTATTCCTTTTCCTACTGCACTAGAAAACTAAATTCATAACCACCCCAAACTTCCTTTCGGACTCACCTACGACGCATCACGTAGATCTTCTTTTTGAAGAACCGCTCAAACCTCTGCAGTATCGTTGCATTACGTCTCTGTTGCGCCTCTTCTACGCGCCTCTGCCTCCGCAGGTAGGTGACCACGAGGGGATCAGCGACATTGTCATCTTCCACTATCCCAGACAACAGGGGCTGCAGCTCAGGAGGCAGAGGAGAGGTCTCTGGAACGAGGGGGGACATAGGAAAGTTAGCCCTGGGTGTACGTCTAACAAGCAGGCATTCTGCCCTACAGCAAACCGGAATCTTTCACTGGTATCTTCTCTAACATGGACAGTCTTGTGTCTTCTCCCGACATGACTCTAAGCCCTTGAATGACCTTCCTGTATTAATGTCTTTGCCAAAAGTATATATACACCTCAGACTGGAAGAATAAACCCACAAAGGTCTCCTCTCCTAATGTAACTAATGGCTTCCAGCTCAACCACAGATCCCATGATTTCCCAAAATGTAGAGTTGACCGGCCCATTAACATGCCTAATCAGTTGCATCCCCCATTAAAAATACGCACCAGTTCCGTTCTCCACCTTCTCCTTTAGTTCCTGTAGCCGTGTGAGGTTCTGTTCCAATGTCACGGCTGTGGTATTCACATACATGTACATGTAACATGAGGGACCCGGGGACACCGTGAAAACTTTGTGGTACTCGCCAGCCGGCAGCTGCGAAAGAACAAAAAAGATGTAAAAACAGAAATGGCATGGTACTTAAATGGTGCCTGATAAACGGTAGTTGTTACAGAGCAGCAAAACCCATCCTAATTAACACAGCAGTCCCCCCATTGGGATATTTGCTATTGACTGACTATCGAGTTCAGTATTAACATTTCACTGCCTACTAGGTCCTGGTAAACACCTTACAAAAAAGGTTTTAAGTATACTTTCCTTATACACATTATACGACACGTATTTACGCAACAAGCATTCGGATTCGTTAACCAAAATGTACCAATTTTGTTCATTTATACGAATGTCCAAAAATGAAGAAAGACCCCCCAAAAAAAACAAATTGAAATCAAAGAGCTCAGAAATTTTGTTAGACCGCTGTTGACCGCTTCCATGTTCTTGTCTCCTTTGTGGCAGCTCCGCTTCTCCTCTTGACTCTTCCTGTTCTTGTGTCTTCTTTCCTCGTTCGCTTCTCCCCGTGTTTTCTTTCTTCGTCCACTTCTCTGTGAACCTGGCCTCCTGGTATTAGAGGAAGGACACCAAGTGGCCAGAATAATGCAGATAGATTTGTGGAGAAACAGGGGTACAGAAACACTGATCTTTCTTTGCGAATCTGTCTGCATTATTTTGGCCTCCGGTGGCACTTCTGCAAAAAAAGGGCGGGGCCTCCGGGCACACCCTTTCCTTCGATTGGAAGAACGGGGAGAGGGTGTGCCAGCGGGCTCCGTCCCTTTGTGGAAGTTCGTTTGGTGCACTTCTGCAAAGGAGTGGAGCCACAGAACAGCCTCACCCCAGTTCATCCAATCGGGGGAGACGGAGTGCCAGAAGGCTCCGCCCTTTTGCAGAATTTCACCAGGAGGCCAGGTTGATGGAGAAGGGGACAAAGAAAAAATAGACCTGGTGGAGAAGCGGGCGAACAAGACAGAAGAACAAGAAGAGTCTAGAAAAGAAGCAGAGCGGCAGGAAAGGAGACGGGGACACTGAAGCGGAAAGCCCTCGGAATCTCGTTCCAACCGAAAGGGCAAATGGAAATTTTTTTTTTTTTAGTCTAATATTTACTTATATTGCAATTATGTTATGTAGTAAATATATCAGTTGGTTGTAGTTTATGGATTGTCTGAGCAGGGGTTAAAGAACAAAATATTCATTGTCAGTTTAAGATGTTTTGGTCCCACACACTTTATTATATAATGAAGGCGGGTGGTATGGATGTAAAGTAACATAGCACTGCTTTCCCAGGACGGCGATGGATAAATGGGTTTCATGCCTTAGAGAAGGTGCAAATAAATGGCCGGAGTAGATGAATTCTCTGGCGAATGTTTGGATTATTATCTGCCCTCTGGTGGCAGGTCTTCATGTCATCATCTCAGTAAGGAGGACTTTGCACCTGTTGTAAAACTATAGCCAGCGCTGACCTTACTAACCAGTGTTTAATATTAGCTGCCGTACTCAAGGCTCCTGGAAAAGCAAACATAAGTACATGGCGACATAACATTATATAACGCAGTGCGGTACGAGAGATATTGGGAAGCCACAAGACTTGATTCGGCCCGCTGATGCAGATTTCCATTGTGAAGATGGTCCTACTTAGAAGTAATGTAAAAAAGTTTTACTTAACTGGGAGGGTGGTAGATAAGTGGCAGAGACTCCCAGCCGACTTGGTGCATGCAGTGAGTTTAGACATGCACGGGATAGGCATGAAAGTATGCTGGGGGATGTGATGTGACCGAAGTCTTTCCATCGAGGAACAACGGGCAGACTAGATGGCCGAATGCTTCTTATTTGCTGTCAATTAATTGAACAATGGCTTTTCGCCTGACCTCAGACAGCTAATGCAACAATTTGCACAAGGTTCACATTCCTGACCCTCAAATCCCACAACTTTCCTCATTCTTTATAATCTCCACAAGAAAGAGAGATGGAGACTCCTACCTAAAATACAGTTATTATCTGTGAAGCCTCCATTAAATATATCAGTACTTACTTACAACACAATGCAAGTAGCATTTGTCTTCTGAAATGTACAAAAGTATGGGTTACGGCAATGTTCTTGTTATTTTGCGTGCTGTTTGGATTGATAAAATGTACCCCTTGACCAAGCTTTTGTGAACTAGAAGCCCCTTTGTTTCCCTAAAACCCACCCTATTTCAGACACCCATACGTTCTGCCGCATTACATCGTTAGAGCCCCTTGGTCCATCTCTAATGTCCTCCCCGCAGGACTAACAGATGACCCTGATGTATGTCCCGGTAACATAACGACTTGTATAGGGGTCCCAGCAGTCTGTCTGCTTATACGGTCGCATGCAGGACCTCTTGGCTAAGGCTGGCATGCTACAAAGTCATAGTTTGATATCAAAGCTAGAAAACGTTGTAATCTTTAGTCCTACAAGCATATGCATTTCCCCATGTATCGCATATATCATGTAATCAGGCCTTGTATGTTTTGTAAAATAAGCCATTAGCCAAAATAAGCAGTGGCTCCAAGGACAAATGCACCGTCTGCTACACGGCGACTATGGCCTTCTGACCCAAGAGAAGAAATATACATAATATGGATCAAGAAGAAGAAATGAGGACACTGAAGATATCTAGACCTTGAGGAACGTCAGCCCAGGACCCATCCCCCATTAGTCAGAACACGGAAACCCCATCATCTCCCGTGTCCTGCGCTCAGGTACATGGCGTTATGATAACAGTCTTATTCTTTAAAGTCTTATACTGAGTCTTTTTTCCTCCTAGGTGTTCTTACGATAAGAGTCGTATCACAGTTTCTGTCCCGATACAGTTCATGGAAGACACTGGATCTGGCCTTTTGGACTGACTGGCAAGGATGAACGGGAGGCAACAGGTTCCGTGTATTTCAAAGACCCCCCTTAGCATTTATAACTGCAAATCCATGATTTGTTTCTAATACTCTCATTGAATGGGACACGACGCTTGCTATTCTATTGTTTGCTGAGGATACGGAGGTAAACACCAGGTCTTCTGTGACGCGCAAAGATATTAGTAAGGAACCAGAATATGGTTTTCTAAGGAAACACAATGGAATTCAAGTTTAAGAATAAGTGGGATTTAGTTCCATTTGAGCCTCAAATATATATCATACAGGAGCCTCGAGTTATTTATGCCAACAATAATTCTTGGTAGTGCCCACAGCGTTTTCAGTGGCCCGATGCGGGTCTGTCCCTTTCACTCCCCAGCGGGCACCGCAATTTTAGGTCTATGCCACAATGAGTAATGGGAGAAGGATTTCCAAGGGCTGGGCAAAGACTTGGGATAGTTCGTAGTTCTTGAATTAATTTTAAGTTACGGTTAAATAAAGAAGAAATGCCCTTATATGAAACTACTAAATCCCTTTAGCCCTCGTCTGGTTGGTCTCCCTACAGGCTGGGATTTCTTTCACTTATCACATAGTCATCTGTCTTCGGTCAACCAACTAGTGTGGACAGGATTTACTGTATTAATCTGATCCAGGAACTTTGTTTAAATATAACCTTTTTCTGGTTGCTTGCTATTATTTCATCGGATATTTCTCTCGGGCCAGTGCTTCACGGTATGAAGCACCATCTAGAACCTGTTCCACTAGCGCTAAGAGTAAATTATTTTCAAGAATAAATAACAGATTACATTTAATCTGAAATTCCATTAAAAGCAGCGACAAAGAATATATAACTTTGTATATAGTTTTATTAAAAAAAAGGAATTTGGGGGGGTGTCAGGATTGAGTGGAGGAGGGCAAGGGGTAGGGAGAAAGAAACAAGGATGGCTAGGGCAGTAATGGGGCCAGATGGTGATTGAATTGGGTGGGGGAGATGATGGAGACATAGCAGGGACTGAAAAGAGATAAGGAGAAAAAGAATGAGTAGAGGTGAAAGAATGATCCGGATGAAAAGAACAGGCAAAAGGTTGGAGTAGTGAGACTCACACGGCTGGGGATAGGGTTGGGAAAATTGTTAGTTTGTAGAGATAGACTGAGGGCAGGGTGATGTCCATTCTCCAAGTTGTGAGGGCCCCTGGTCCCCAGCAGTATGTGATGAGGTCCCTTGCACAGATTATTTGTAGTGCCTTTGGCTGCCTTCTAGTGTCATTGCCCTTCACAGGCGACCAATGGATCTGTGCTAGCAGACACCCAGATTCATACCTCCTTATACTAACCACAAGGCGGCCATGTCCGGTGGTGTAACTACAGGGTTAACAGAGGAAGAAGTTGCGACCAGGCGGACAGCCTAAAGATTGCAAGCGGGATCCCCCCCTTACCCCTCTTACTATTAGGTATATCTATTTCTCAGCCAGCAGCGATCTCGCTCCTTATGCTCCCTGTACGGTCCACCTGTGCTGAGAAATATCAGGTTATGACATCATAACTCACTAACCATTACCCGCAGACCCCATTTACCTGACCGGTAAATGTGGGCGGTAGGAAATAATCAGTGATAGACGGGCTCAATTTAGGTTGCGATGCTTGCACAAAGGGCCAATTGTTTCATGCAGGCAGCCATTTTTAGGCAGGCAGGCACAAAAGCCCAGTTAATGTTGATATTTACAATGGACATTATACAGAAACCCAACAGATTCCCAACACAAAGGCAACAACACGAGCCCAGGGCATTTATACCGACGTACCCGGGAAAAACTCTGCGTTCCATTAATTGGCGTTTATCAAACCTCCCCCTGTGCGGAAACTTTACTCTTGTAAAGGGCTGGGGAGATAAATGCTGCGTGTAACAGTCTAATTCCAAGAAGTAACAGAATTGTACATACTTTTAGATTTATACAAAGTAACAAACTATTTATATCCAATTCTGACAAGAGATTCCCTCTGTTTACTCGCTTATCTGAGAACATTGCTCCAAACAACACAAAGCCTGTGTCTAATCTCTACGACGGCTCGTGACGGGGCAAAGATCAAAGCGGGGGAACGGACCATTGTATGCAAAACATCAGCATCTATTTGTTTCCTTTCTACCTGCGGGAGATATTTTCTCTTTTAAAGCTAATCTGTGTGCGTGGTGGCTCAAACATGACATTTATCCCAAATGTTTGTTCTGGTTCATTTGCATCAACATTTTTACACACAAAAATCTTTAGCATCGATACAAATGAGAACATTCGTACTCGCTCAACTATACGGATAACATAAAAATCACACACATTACTGGAAATAATATTTTCCATAGGATTTCCACTTTAAGGCTGCTTGGCTGTCCTTCCGGTTTCCAGCCTTTACCGATATCAGTATTTTGCACTGTTTATTACTCATTACCGCACATACAGATACTACCGATTCTAGACGTTTTACCTGCATGCGCTCTCCTTCTTTCAGCGTATAGTTTTTGGCTTCCTTCACAATCTCCACATTCACCTCTCCCTGCAGGATCTGTATGCTGGTGTTCCCCAAATCTTCACTAACGAAATTCTCCAGGTACAGGCCTGTCGGAGACATACAATGGGGGGGGTGAAAAGGAAAACGGCAATCAAGACGGGGTGACGAGAGAACATGAAAAATGTTTTTGGATAATAAGCATTTTACTAATATATGGCTTTTTGCGTTGTGTTCTCATTATTGGGCCACATTGGTGATCATAGAGAGAAATAAAATCCTCTGATAACTGAGAGACTGTAAGGAATGCTTGAATACTGAATTATATGAATGGCTCTGCCCAGCAGATAATGTTATATGTCACGAGCATGCATTAACCATACACGGATACATGGGATGTGGGTCATGAAAAAGGTATGTAGATTATGTGATGTTAGTATTTGTCCTGATTGCAGCGTAACATACATAACCACACTAGGTGTGCGCTTTGTGTCTATACAATCCAGAGACGTCTCATTAATGGTGTCCAGAGAGGGCTTTAGATGGCGCGAGAGCCTCAATTAGTTAAAAACAGTGCAGTCCCACTGATG
The DNA here is from genome assembly GCF_027358695.1 of Spea bombifrons. NCBI lineage: Eukaryota > Metazoa > Chordata > Amphibia > Anura > Pelobatidae > Spea > Spea bombifrons. The sequence goes on from NC_071090.1 coordinate 98,578,361, forward strand.
GTAAAAACATAGCTGTAAAATGAGATAGTGCTCTCCCGAATTGGGGTACTTCGACATATTGGTGGGCTTAGCAATATATGGCCATATGATGTTACGCAATCCCCAAGATTTTTTCTTTTAAACAGTAATTACTGGGTGTGCGCATGTTGGTCATTTCCTCAGCACCCCTGAATGTGAATATGTATGTTTTTAGGGTGTGCTTCCCTGTATTTTATAAGCTTGGTGTGTTCTGTACAGTGGATGGCTTCTGTCACACTCCAGCCGCTATAATCATACATTACAGGATGGTAACCCAACCGCAGATGCCTTACTTACCCGGGAAATCGGCAATGAAAACCACGTCGGTCTGATTGTCCAGAGACATCTCCACCTCCTGGAACTTTGACCGCCAGGGGGAAAGGTCAACCAGGAGAGGTTTTACCCAAGGTGTTTTGTGGAATGGTGACCAATCGGCTTTCACAATGTCCACGGTGGGGTCAAAAAGTCTGTGAAAACATAAAAAAAGGGTGCATATGTGAATTTGCCTCAATATATAACTTACGGGATGGGATGTGATGAAGGTCTGTTTGCTTCTGCCCGTTCTTAAGTTAAAATTAACAATCATTCATCCTGGTTAATGTACTAGAACCACAAAGCACGGCTGACATTTTATAGGTGCTTCTAATAACTGGAAGTAACAACTATAATGAAGTTTGTACTCTGCCCCAGCGTCTGTGGGCTTCACTGACCTCTGCTGGAACCGGTCGTTGATGGAGACCCACACATCAAAGTAAATTTCTGGCCGAGAGATGTTATATGCACCGAGGAGACCCTCCAGACAAACAGCATACTGTTTCAACATGTCTGCGTGATCCTTCCAGCGCCGGGTCTGTGTGAACACCTACCATACCGGTGACAGAAAAGAACGTATCAAAACCAAAAGCCGACTCTCCTGGCGCAAAAGAAGATTACGTTAGAAGGTATATATGATTGTAACGGGAACCAGGGGCTCTAGCGGGACATTTGCTAGTTGCAAAAAATGGCTACAAGATTAGTAGCCGCTCCGGTTCTCAGAGTAAAGGTGCTGCTCCAGGGGGGAAAAAAGGCTCCCAAAGAACTAAATGTAGACTAGACGGCGAGTGATTCTTATTACACACAGAAATGGAAACGAGAGGTGAAATCATAAAGTATTACAATGTAGTCCCTGTATGTGAAATCCCTGTTCGGCATTTGTTATTTTCTCGGCTTAACTGTCTTAAACGAGTAACAAATGCAGCAGAGAAGCCAACTGGCATTTAGAAAGAGATACTGGAGGTGGTTCTTCTAACGCCGTCACGGGATAGAGAAGACGGCTTTCCTACTGGAAATCCTCCCCTACACACTAAGTGTGGGCCACAAGAGACGAGGGCAGACCGTGAACAGCTTTCCACCCTTAGCTTCTTGGCACAGTTATCATCCCAGACACATCATGGGCAGAGCTAGAGATGGGACAGATAATGTGACCGAGTCACAAAAACTAAATCCTATGATAATAACAGGGGATCTGAATTGAAGTTTGTATAACTTTGAATTCAGTTGGTTATCATGATGTCATTGCAACCCTACAGAATTGTTCAGCGGGAAGCCTGTTTTAACAGCAACTCTGGACCAACGAGAAACCGTTACCTACACGGTTATACCGTATGTTCCTAAGGTTGCTTCTGTATAGTACTGTATTTCACTAGGCAGGGTTTGTGTCCATTTTACACGAAGAAACTCACCCCAGGATTGAGGTACCCAATTTCTCCAGTGATGCCATCTTTGTAGGTAATCTTGACATGCTGGTGGGACCGTGAATGAACCATCATATCCCATGAATACCCATAGAGGCCGTTTGTCCAGTTATTGTATCCCTTAAGACAGAAAAAAAATTATATATAATTTATATAATGAACTACAATAACCCACTGCAAAAAAAGACAACATTTCTAAATAATTTGGGGTGGATTACGAAAGACCAGGGAGTGTAACGTAAAACGTGGCTTAAGAAGTAAAAGGGTGATTTTACCTGGGTGATAAAGTGCGAATAAGGCAAGAAGAGCTGTTCCATTATGTAGAGCACAGTGAAGGCAGCTCCGAGTTTTTGGCGCAGTTTGAGCTGAGATTTGCCCCTCCGCCCGGGGTATACACACTCGGTGCTCTCTTGTGGGGGCTGCACAGCAGGGAGGACATTCTGTACGCAGCGGGGGAATTTGGCCACAAGCCGACGGGGCCAGTCAGGATAGCAGAAGAGCGGGCTGGTGGCCAGCATGGTGTAGGAGAACATACCTGGGAAATGGAGAAAAGAACCTTTGGGATTTTTTCCTTCAGGAAATAGCATACACTAAGTGTTTTTATTTTCTAAGAATCATATTGTTGGGGGTATTAGCTCACTCTAAGTGGTGCGCTATTTTACCTCCTGAGTTGATCACTCACCAATACTAAAGAGCTGAGAGTTCATGCAGTGGAAATAAGAGACGAAAAACAACGCGATTGGGCGCGTGACGTCAAAAAACAGCAGGTATCCAGCAGTCAAGTCCAGAATAAGTCCTCCCCAGTGTACAACCACAAGGTTGATCATCTCGTCTGACAAGAACAACCTACGAGAGGAAAACAAAAGAGTGGCCCCAACGGACACGTAACATTGCCCTGTCAGTTTTCAAACTACGGAGAGGCTCCGAGTTCCAGCATGGCTGGAGGTACACGCGCTCCTATATCGCGGCCGCCACAGACTGTAGGTTATCATGATGTGGAGCCTCGGAAGATTGCAAAAGCAATATTTTAATTGTGAACGCAGCAAGAGACCAGGAACAGCCAAAAATGATTTTCCGAAGTAATGTTATTAGAGAACAATCAGCACCCCCTTGTGGTAGTTTGATATAAGGAGGGTTAGGTACAAAATACATGCTTTTTTTTTTTTTTTAGATCCACTAAAATATTTTCAAATGAAGAAACTGAAGGAGTTCTAAAATAAAACTGTTGATGTTTTATTTTATCTGCACTTAAGTACTCAGCAGCTGGCAGGGAAGAAGAATCTGTTACTCATGGACCGATTTGTATGCAAACGATGGCTTTCATTTCTATTTTGTCTGTGCTCTTTCAGCCATGTTTGTTTAGCCACTGTGAAAAGGAACGGCCCCTCTGGCAGCAGCACAGAAATTGTGTATTTCTACTACATACACAAACACAGAAGTGCGATACAAAACCTAGGAAATAATTGCACTTATACTTACTTAAAGGGATCAAACAGCCAATGACGTGAAAGTGTGCCCATTGAGTAGCCTTCTACCCAATCAGCATCCAGTTTCTTGATGCCGGCAATAAAATAAACAATGAAGATCTGAAAGATATTTGATAATAAAGGCCATGAACTCAGTAGAAGCAAATCATGTGTAATATATTCAGAGTAATCGGAATTGTACAGATAGTTGTGTTGAGTGACTATATTCTTACTTAACACAGTAAGCTGTTACCTGGGTCCTAAGAAGTGTGTAATTCCAGAGAGGAACATGCGCGTTCTTCTTGCGGGAGCTCAGTAAACCATCAATAGACCTGTAAGGGTAAAAAAAAAAAAAAAGACGAATGTAAAGGAGAGGCGGCTAGAGTGAAAGTTGTACGGGATACCGGTGGGCAAGCTGGTTTGAGTCAGACTCCTGGCTTGAGGAGTGCAAGCTGGCTTGAATGTGACTCTTCATGAATGGTTTTGGTCCTTGTAAAAAGGTCCGTATGATGCGGGCGAGTTTGGATCTACAAAGCCTGATACAGAGAGCTCCGCAAGTTCCATTACAGATGTAGCTTTGGGGATTTGCTGGGTCTACCCATGGCGGTTAACGGTTTCTTCTATAAGGCAGGGGCTCTTAGGAGTGCATAAGCAAATGGAAATTTTGGACACGTCTCAACCTCAACAACTTACCAGTAGCGGTTAGCGTTGATCAGGGTGAACTGGAAGCCGATCAGACCATAGAGATAAGAGTGATTGTTCCATGTGGTTTTATCCAAGAAAAAGACGTACCAGTATGGTACGAGGAAGAGGAGGCAGCTGAGGCGATAAAAACACCCTAGCATTATACCCAGGGCACCTAAAAGAGCGAATTAATGAAAGATGTAGTTAAGCCTACATGATTACTACCATTAAACCTCCATAAAGAAAATCCTAGGGACATCAAACCAAGGAGGGGGACAGAGAAAGATGGCGGACAACAAGCAAAGGGGATGGCGTTAAAATCCAATGGAGAGGAAAGACAAAGAAAGAGATCAAAGGAAAATAAGTCAGAAGGTCCTGATAAAGCAGGGTATGGATTTCAAGCTAAGAAACTCATAGCAGAAACACAATGTATTTTGCCCCCTACCCAGCAGCATGGCGACATAGGTCATGTACATCCAGTCCAGGGGCAGCGGCCGCAAGGAGTTAAAAAGTGGGAACCGGCAAACGTCTAACCCGTCGAGGTACTTGTGGTCCAGATAACTCAGGCCACGTTCTTGGGGGATGTCCAGGACCATCAGCAGGCCTGTGAGGAGATTAACAGGGCGATAAGTAACATCTTTTTATTCTAAATATCAGAAATATAAATTACAAATAAATAAACAAATAATAATAATAATAATAATAGGTATCCAAATTCTAATATGTATGATATAATATTCCTAAATACAAGAAAATATGTATGTATAATAATACTGGGTGTTTACATACTAATAGTGTGCTGCACGGTATATTAATGACAGAATACCCACATATTATTTGTAAATTGCACAATAATATCCAGCATCTGTTAAATAATAAACAGCATTCATGCCGCATGTTTACCCAACACGGCTCTTTATTACAAAGCGCGGGGCAGTTCTCTGCAGCGGTAACGAGAATAGCAGAAAAATTGCATTCTCTGCCCAACACAAAAAAGTCTGATTAACTATCTAAGGTCTCAAAAGATAAGTAGATAAAGTGACCTCTCTGGCTTCTGTGTGTTTAAATGTTAGATCTCCCCCCACACACACAAACACACAGACACCATGTAAATGAATCAAAGGTCAGGACAATGTTTAAATAGCGCTACCTTCTCCCCCTGTGTGCAGAAACCTCCCCCGCTGGACACACGGCTCACATTCTAGCAGACCGGCCACTCCAAAACTTATTCACTAAGCTGTAGGCAAATCATAGCGAGCTGAAGGAGTTCACAGAAATCCCTCTTCACTTTATGTGTTGGTTTGTCTTTGTTGATGTCTTTTTCCCATACCGCAGGGAGTGTCTTTGATATATACATTATATGAATGAAGAAAATAATAATAATTATAGCAATGCGTGGTTAACGCGGGGAGATTTCTGGAACGCAGTCTCACCGATATAACTATACATTACATCAAAACCGCACTGGAATGGTTAAAAAAAAATAGAACAGTTTAAAGCCAGCACTGGATAACCACAGGCATGTGGCCGCACGCTAAAAGACAGCGGGAGGCAATGCATTACGGGGAGGCCAACTCGGCCCCAACCTAGGAGGAATTCACCAAGGTAGACCATTCACTTCCCAACTCATGGAGTCCCCAAAGAGTCCCCGGGGTCTTCTTACTCAGTCTCTTATATAGTGTGATTCTGTGTCTAGTTCTGAGGTGAGACATAGTGAAATGAGATGTGGAATTACAGAGCAGTTTATGTTTGATCCCCGAGTATAGGGGGTCAGACCGAAATATCCTTAGCGAATCGTGAAGCAGCTAGTAGATAAATTAGATATTTATGACTGAGCCGGAAATAACGCCTCCCCAGCTTTTATCAGTTGGTAATTTCTGATGATTTGTTTGACGGTAGAAACACGGCAGTGGAACGCTGGACAATAAATTATAAAATATTAAAAATGCAGGGTATTTTTTTTTTTTTATTGCTGCAAAGTCTAGTTGAAGTCAATGATAATTCACAAGGTTGTCTTTTGAGAGACTCCAGCTGTAAAAAGTAGGAAGAGCTGACAAAACACACCAAACCCTGGCTGCTGACAGATACAAGTGAAGAAGAGCGTTTTTCTGCCCCCTGCTCCCCCCTAATAGTTTGGCGGCTGGGTCCGTACTGCTTACCGAACATGAAGCGGAACACCCCGAGCGCTGCGGGGTCCGTGGGACGGTTCAGCAGACTGACAAATCGTTGCCAGCTTGATAAATCTGACCATTCAAACCCAAAAACCCTGCTTGTGAAGCTGCCATGCTTCCTGGGGGTCTGAGCCTTCTTCTCCGTGGTCCGGGGGCCGCTCATCTTCTGTCTTCTTGACGGCAAAGGTTCTGCCCGAAGCGAGGCTGTGACACGAAAAACACAAACACACATTCAGATGGCAAGTAAGAAATGGTTAGCCCACCGGATCTGCCAATTATTCTGCCAACCGTAACACGTCAAACCTTACTCGTTCGTGTCTCGTGTTCAGGACACCCTCATACCAATTCCATGCATGCTTAACTTCCCTAGCGGCGTTAACCTATACCACTGCTGCTGGAAAGCTGTCCCACTTATCCACCACTCTCCAGTACAAAATACTTTGTTACTCGACACGTAAGCTTCTGACCCTCTGCTTTTAATCTATGACCTAGTGTCCTAGCCAAGTATCCACTGCTGATGTCATCGAGCCATATAATAATAATGGACTTTACACAATATCAACCCATTACTGCAAGTGTCTGTTCTATTTCCAACTGTTTGAATACAGAACACTTTGGACAATATAATCTGTATACACAACACGACACACCAAGCAACACAACGCTTTATACGATTCAGCGCCGACACAGAGCGCACGCTAAGGACACGCTTTACCAGTACAGTAAAAGCTAACACATCTTACATATCTACACATCTGTATCTAAAAGCAGGGCTGTGGCTCCTAGAGGATGGTACACAGTGGCTCTATTCGTACAGATTATATGCAATAAGCTCCCACTGCTAGACCCCACTACCCCTGTACTCTACTTAACTTTATCCTCAGCCAATAATAAGCTCTAACCTGCCGCTGACTATTAATATAAATGCATTATTTCTCGTTGAATTGGTGCATTCCCCGTAACTCTCTAGCCGGCGTCGCTTTACCTGCTGCTCTCTGCCGCTCCATCACCGCTAACACAGACAACTCTTTCAAAAAAGTGCCACTGAGGCACCACCGTGTCTCCCTACTCGCACATGCGCACACAGCGTCTACCGCTTCCTCGTGCGTTCCACGCCTCGCTGTCGTTACCAAGGCTAGCGCGATCCGATTGGCCAAGCTCCAGAAGCGTGTGGAAGTAGCAGCAAGGCACAGACAGGTACACAACAAAATATGCGATTGTGTAACTCTCAAGCTGTGTGTTTACTGCTATAAAGCACGCGTATTTAACATATTACTAGCCGGTATGTTTGAAAAAATAAATAAAATAATATTTAACTTTTTTACTTTATCTACTTTTATATATATATATATATATATATATATATATATACACACACATTAATAACTTAATTATTTTCAATTGTTTTTGTGTAAAAGTAAATCAAATTTGTTAATAAAAGTAAAAATAAACTGTGATCTATTGAGTGTCAAATTTACCAAATTCTGTCCCAATACCCTATGCCAGATCTGTTCCATCATTCCATAGAAGATTTTATATTTTCCAGGACTTTTTCTGGTATTCTTGGAGTTAATAATATTAATATTTGTGTTTTTTTAAGCAGATTAATAGAAAATGCTTTGTTAACATGGAACTTCGTTATTAGTGAAATATTAGGGTCTGTGTACATTCCAGGGGGCATCATATCCCGGCGCTCAGCTTCAATGCCCGACACGCTTCGCTAGGGAGCGGTGAAGCACAGATCTGTAGGAACAGGCCTTTTGTAGCTTTATTTTTGGCCAGCTAGAGGGCGATCCATGATCTCCCCAATGAGCCCCGCTCCTCCAGCAGGGGGCAGTCCAGTGTGCCTCTGGAGGGAGCACCTTGCCGACAGGTGCCCCGACGCTCTGACTCCCGCATGTATGCCGAGAGGGCAGGGGATGGGATCTTTGGATTTCCCCAGCCAGCGCCTTTGGCAGTGCCACAAAGGAGGTGCCCTCAGCGGTATCGCGCCCTGCAAAAGGCGGTAGAGGTTAATACATCGTTAATGAACCAGGTTATCAAAATTATAATAGATTACAGCTGTGTGACTTCAAACTTTGGCCTTCCACATATGGGGCCACCATTCGGTTGTAAATGTTAGAACAGCAGTGGCTGTTATATATGCCTATATATGTTATATATCACTCCATTCGGAGTGATCATATTTTGTCTACAGATGCTGATAATGCATTTAATGTATAGCTTTCTGTACACCTGACCTGCATTCCAAAATTCCAGCTCCGTGGCCAACTGTTCCTGAACCAGGTGTCCAAACTATATGACACCCCTGCAACTAGGATAGGAGTTAACGGTCTGTGGACCCTTAATCATACAGCCCGCACTTGCCCCTTATTGCCATTTTTATTTAGTGTAGCCCTTGACTCAATTATAAGAATCACAGCAACCTCCCTTGAGCTCAAGAACATTCATGTTGGCCGAAACACAACTCAGGATCGGAGCATTTGCCGATGATCGCTTATTATATATTTCTATTGGCTACTTGCTCCTTTTGATCAGTGGAGCCCAAATTACAGCCTTTAAAATAAAACTAAAACCAAATCTCCCAACTAAGACCTGGGCACATTCCCAAAAAACGTTTTATCCGCTGAATATTTCTCCAATAATTAAGACAATTACCAAGGAACTAAAAGCATTACATGTGAGACTATGGCTTTTGGTTGATGTTTTGTTACTTGTTCCTAATAAGCTGGGATTGTCCCCGCTCCTCCGATCAGTAGATCAATGTTATATATTGAACCTTGTTTTTATTTTGTCATAAGGAGAAATATTCATCATTTTGTTCATAGGTAGCGGGATGGGGGGGTGCAAGGAAGGAAGGAAGGAAAGGGGAAAAAAAAGAGAAAAAGAATACAAACAAAAAGTCACACCTTGTCATCGGTTTAGTAATCTTCTAACATGCTGCGTACTTCAGCGGCTTTCCCCGTGATACCTCCAGGGCCTCCATTAGGATCTGGTGGGCCCAGATGTTTGTGCCTGGGGACCCCATCAGCATTGCAACCCCCCCCCATGATGTTCTCTGAGGACTTTTCTGTTTCCCAGTCCTGTATTTACATTTTCTTATCCTCTCGGTGTCCCTGCCTCTCCTCCCAGTCTCCATACCCCTCTGCTGCTCCCTCCCCAGTGTCCATACCCCTCTGCTGCTCCCTCCCCAGTGTCCATACCCCTCTGCTGCTCCCTCCCCAGTGTCCATACCCCTCTGCCGCTCTCTCCCCAGTCTCCATACCCCTCTGCTGCTCTCTCCCCAGCGTCCATACCCCTCTCCCGCTCTCTCTCCCCAGTCTCCATACCCCTCTGCTGCTCTCTCCCCAGTGTCCATACCCTTCTGCCTCTCCTCCCAGTGTCCCTACCCCTCTGCTGCTCCCTCCCCAGTCTCCATACCCCTCTGCTGCTCCCTCCCCAGTCTCCATACCCCTCTGCTGCTCCCCAGTCTCCATACCCCTCTGCTGCTCCCTCCCCAGTGTCCATACCCCTCTGCTGCTCTCTCCCCAATATCCATACCCCTCTGCCGCTCGCTCCCCAGTGTCCATACCCGTCTGCCTCTCCTCCCAGTGTCCATACCCCTCTGCCTCTCCTCCCAGTGTCCATACCCCTCTGCCGCTCTCTCCCCAGCGTCCATACCCCTCTGCCACTCTCTCTTCAGTCTCCATATCCCTCTGCCGCTCTCACCCCAGCGTCCATACCCCTCTGCCACTCTCTCTTCAGTCTCCATACCCCTCTGCCACTCTCTCCCCTGTGTCCATACCCCTCTCCCGCTCTCTCTCTCCCCAGTCTCCATACCCCTCTGCCGCTCTCTCCCCAGTGTCCATGCGCCTCTGCCTTCCTTCCCCCCAGTGCCCAATCCACCCCTCTGCATCAAAACCACCCTGTGCCAATGCCTCTTCACACTGTGCCTGGGACAAGCAGGGTAGATAGGCACAGAGTGGTAGGGACAGTGAAGATCCTTGAGGGGCCCAGGATTCCGGACCCTTTACAGCTGTATTGACTGTACCCTCTGACGGCGGCTCCTAATAATGCATAGATAAATCTGAGAATTGAAGTGTTCAAAAAACCTGCAAATGCTCAGTTTAGTGGCTGCACTGCCAGAGGTCTCCATATTGAATCCCCAAAACACAACATGTGTGATGTTATAACAGAATCCAACTATAATCATGTGACACAGAGATGACCAATCAGCAGTGAGACTGGACTGCCAGTCACGTTAAGGCGCACTTTGCCACCATTTTGTCTCCTCAGAGTAGCTGCAATGAGGTAGGTGAGGTATTACCGCTATAATCTATTATTATTTACCAGAATAAACAGTATATTCAAAGGGTTTCATTAAAAACAGCAACAGGAACATCTCAAAAGGATAAAAATCCCCCGTGACAGACCCCGGCCCAGGTGTGTCTGGGGCCTGCTTGTTTCTCCTCCTGCTTTCCAATAGAGACAGAAGAACTGAACCAAAGCATAGTTCCACAAATAAGAACACAAACACACATATGCACTTATACATACACACTAGCACACATACACACACATGCTAATGAACACTCACACTAATGCAGACTCACATTACCAGATGCACATGTAAACATGCACTTACACATATACAGGCGCACACACTTACACACACTCACACACTCTTACACATACAGACACATTGCACACTGTGCGAGCAGCTCCAATATTACCACAGAGTAACGTAATGTCACATTAAGTGACTCCACCTGCCGCTGTGAGCGGCTACTCCAACTTGGACGAGCCCTGTTTGAAGAATTTTGGATCAGCAATGGGGGCAATTGAGGCCGCTGCAGCCCACCTCTATTTCCTACCCCGATGTGTGCGTGGGCCACAAACCAGTGCATGGCAGGCCGCCAGTACAGCCCTGATCTAATGGCAAAACACGCAAGGCTGGGCCTTAGGCTTCTAGCACCCCAAGGGAACTGTTTCCAGCTGACTGGCATCCCCCTACAGACATAAAATCCAAACAGAAGTTTCTTTTCTCTTTAAAAGTACTGCTCCAAATTACACAAAACAGTCGTTGCTCTCACTGGTATGTTAAGCAACTAAACCTTGGCAGAACTGCATTGTATTAGTTCCTCTGAAGCATTAATCACGTAAAATCAACACAGAAACAGTTAGGAAGCCTTTTCCGTTCTTATGGGTCCACGGAGTAGGCAGCCAAGACAGCTTGTTACTATGGTAACAAGAGCCGGAGGAAAGGTAGAAGAGCCAGCATGCTGCCTACTGATCTATTGGGCTATCAACTGGCTGGCATGTAATATCACAGGTACCCCTCCCTGTAAAACACCACATCCCCCGATAACAACAAAGCAGAATAAAACACAAACATTTGACATAAATATTTATATATATATATATATGTTTATATATATTTATATACGTTAATGTGCTTTTGTAGACTACAACTCCAACCACGCTCAGACAGAATACTAATGAGAGTGATGGGAGTTGTAGCTCACTAAAACAGGTGCGCCAGGAGTGTGAAAAAATACATGTGGGCATCGTATTTACGATGTTTCTCATCCCTTATGTATGTTTACCCTGTGATATGTCGTGTACTGTGATCTGCACAGGCTGTGTGTGCAATCTACATGTATGTTTAATAAAATACTGTATATTGTGTACATTTTCTAAGGTGGGTGGAAACTTTTAAGAAAATGATTTAGTTTTTGTGACTTTTATTTGTTTTGGATTTTAAAAGAAAAATAATGTGGGCTGCATTTATAAGTCAGTTACTGATTTGGGGTTAGCGAGGTTCAAACATCTGCACGGAGGCGACTATAGTATTTCTTTTGATTTATGTATGTTTTATGTTTTCTTAATATTCGCAATGTATCTTAAACCTAACTGCCTTCGTAAAGAAGAATGCATGTTAACGTACTCTGCTAATACTTTAAGGAGAAGTAACTCACATAGGAACTATTTATAAGCAGAATGTCAGTCATTATGAAATATGCAAATATATATATACCGGTATCTATATATATATATATATATATATATTTATATTTCCAAATATATTTAGATTAGTGTTGTCTGGTGACTCAGTTTCCTGAATGTTGTTTATTTCTTCTGGGACCTGAGCTGGATTTCCCCTTTGGTGTCACTGCAGAGGTATCCAGGCCCCGCCCATAATACCTGCGAGAAGGTGAGCATATTAAGCCACGCCCCCGAGCATAGAGAGGCGGGTGCGATCAGACCAGGCAGGGCTGGTTTCACAACACAGAACCGGAAGAGACTGTTCGTCTTTTAGAAAAGCTCGGGAGACAGCTCTTGTCATAGGGCTGAGCCATGGACAGGAGACCGGTAAGCGCGGATCTGGAGACGGGAAGGGTGTGCCTGGGCTTTAAGTGGGTTACGCTAAAAAAGATATGGCTCCAAGGGGGAGAGTTAGTTGGTGGGTCACTGATCAAAAGACTATGGGCAGGGTGAGAAAGACACGAGTTACAGGCTTTCTTTCTCTCGTAGTTGATCGCTATGGGAAGTGAGGAATGGTGGGGGAGTCAGGGGGGCGATGGGGGAGCTTAAATGAAACACTTTAGAGTTTTAAGGGAAATGGCAGCTTTACTTGTAAAGTGAGAGGCTGAGTAACGAGAGGCAGAAGCTGAGTGTTCTGTGGACTTTGGAGCCTGCTGATTACTCCGTGCCCAGACCGGGACATTACATGTAATAATAGGCCGTGTTTACAGAGATAAAACTGAAGTACTTTTATCGCCTATATTCTCTACTAAATTCTTTAAAGTTTACACTCTGTGACAGAATTGTTCTGTTGTGTTTTTTGTTGGTATCCTGGTTATGTGTTTGTCTGCAGGTATTTGTGACAAAACATTTAATAAATGTGAGTGCCTGAATTCTAAGCGGTGGGCCGGTGAGGGCCTGGACTAGTGGGGCCTGATGGCTGATGTTTGGTGTCAGGCAGCTGCATAGTAATGGGTGTGCTGGTACTGAGCAGGCGAAAGGGTATCTGGAATGTGCGGGTTGGGTCAAATAAAGAAGGTTAGTGCAGGATGACCAGACTTCCTGTTTAACCAGATGGAGATTATGGAAAATATATCCTGCGCGGCTTCGGTGGGCAGACTAGGTGGGCTGAGTGGTTCTTCCATGCTGTGATGTTCTGCGTTTCCATCAATCAGTGCCGCCCAACATGCGCCATATTTTAGAATTATCCTTGGGTGGAGGGCATGTCTGTTGCCTCTTAAAGGCTTTACTGGTAGTGGTGTTGGAATAATAGATAATGCTAAAATCACAAATTTGCTGCCCGTGCAACGGGAACCAATGTTTATTTTGGGAGACCAGCTGGGTAACCAGTGTGTGTTGGCTTGCAGTGACTGGGCAACAGATTATAGAGTACGGGTGTGTGAGTGCGGGACAAGGTGTGTGTCGTTACACTTGTGACATGCTCTGAAGTTTGCAGTGTGTTGAGTGCTGTTATGTAATTAAACTATGCGTATTTCCCCATCTGCTGTTTAAGTATTGACCGTTCCTTATGATAAAGATCTTTAACTGAAAAGGAAACTTGCACAACCGATGTGTTTACACCTCATGTTAGATCCTGACCCATTCTGTAAAGGTATATCTGTAAAGACCACTACAGGTTCTTGTGTTCTGGGATCGCGGGGGTTAACGATACCTTTGGTGACAATGAGACTGTAGACTTTCCAGGACACAGATTAGGCGTGTGCGTGGGATGACGTCACTGGTAACAAGCAGTTCTCTGCAACCCTTTCGGTGCCAGAGCTTGTATGACTAGGGTACAGGTTTGTGGTTATTGGCACTGCGTTGTGTGCGCTTCCATCTGCCAGCCTCTGCTGGCACAGAACCGCCGGGCCAACCTCTGTCTCTTAGTTGGGTTCTCTTTGCTCACCTTGAAGCTGTAACTAATGACGTTCGCTGCTAATGACCTATTTATTACCAAGCGTGTGCCGCGTGACATCCCATCACTGGTTTACTCCTGTGCAAAGTTGGTACCTCGCATTTATTAGCTTCTTAAAACAGCGACACAATTTACTTGGCGCAGGCATTTTTGTCATCAGTAGAATACGTACGAGTCGGGGCCCCAGGATTTTGTATAATGCCACTGTCCCCACATTCCAGGGTAAAACTTCATCTGGCCCCCACTGGCCCTATTTCTAGTGGTACCCCTCCTCTTTCTTGCATGGTTGCTAATTCCATCCCAGCTCTCTTGTTGCCAGGCTGGTCCTTCGCCATTCTCAGGTGAACAAAGCTATTATTACTGAATAACCTGTTTGTTTATGAGCAGAATCCGGGGTGTGGACTGGGTATCTGCGTCACAGTCTGAAGGAGCTTGTACTCCTTAAATCGCATGGGGAAGAAAGTTTACAATTGTTTTGTTCTATCACTTTTATCAAATCATACATCATAGGGTCCAGTACTCTAAAAACACATATCTACAAATAAAAACCAGCAAAGTACCCAAAATATATAAACCCACTTTAAATGCATAGCTTTCTTACTGTTCTCAGGATCTGTATGATTATTTTCAGCAAAGCGGCGATTATGAATGTAACATTTAAGACACCACAAGGCTTTCATCAAACCATGTGCCAAGACTCTGAGCCTGGGTGTATGTTTTTTATGTTTTACATCTCTTGTTCTGTCTCACATACTGGGTATTCTTATAGGAATATAGGGACACAAGTGGCCCCCCTAAACTCTGTGTCTATAAAGTCGTTTGCAGGTATCCATATGCATTGTTCAGTGTGAGAGGGGGGGGCGATCTCTTTCCCACCCTGTCTGTCGTCCAGCCTTTTGTGCCACAGATTGGATTTGTTAACTAGCCAATGAGTGGCAGGGAAATGCTCCAGTTTAAATCAATGAGAGTACTTTCTGTGCAAGGGGGCCTTGTGAGACCCCCACCCAGAATGTATGGAGAGCCAGCACTGGAGCTGACTGGCAGTATAAAACGCGCCAGAGATGTTTTTAGCCAAGCATGTCTGCGTGAAATGTAGAAATGAGCAAAGAGGCAAATGCGTATCACAGAATTCCCCGTGTATTTTAAGGGGACACAATGTAAATTTTAAAGGGACCCCTAAACGATCAAATGCAGTAAAGGTTAAGAAGGTGGCCCTGAATCAGCAAGTCCCTTTCATAAAATCCATTGGGAGGGAGCAATCCACCCTAGACTTGTTACGCACGTATTAAACATTTATAGTGCAAAAAACTGTAAAAACACCAAACATTTACTGCTGGTGGCCCACTCAACTAAAATGTTGACGTTCTGAAGGAGCCATGGTCCCTTGGGTTCTGGAATGTGTCCCTCATACAGTGAATAGCTCTTAACCCCTTAAGGACAATGGGCGGTCCCTAAACCCATTGAAAACAATGCATTTTGAGCCCGTACATGTAAGGGGTTAAAATACCTCTATGTTGTGCGTTTTTATAGCATTCTTTTTATTCACATATAATAGCATTCTTTTCGTGGACGCTGTCACACTATTGTACATTCTGTCACTCCTGTGTCGGATGGACGCTGCAGAGAGGACGGGGCCGTGGGACGAGTCTGACGGCTTGTGCCTTGCTTAGGGTGCTCCGCTGGCTGGATTTATACCGGTTCCACCCGCTTCAGCACAAAAGCACCTAAAAAAACTTATATCAACAGCGTCTTCAATATATGTTGATAATAATGGGAACGAGTTAGCCAACTTAATAAAAGAATATTAAAGTGCACCAGGGAGACCTTCAGCGGGGCACCACCAAAAAATCAGACCCTTTTGTTGTTGTATTTATTAAAGCGCATGTTCGCTAGTGTCCCTCTCCAGTCAAAAGTATCACGGCTCTAAAGCTGAGCAATGCGGAAAATGTATTAGCGATTTAGATGTCGGTATCTATATGTTTGTTTGATCGGCGTCCTGTTGTGCTGCATTCTTACAGTAATCACGCGGACCTCCTGTCACCCACGTTGATAAAAACGTGGATAAGCTTTAGAAGCCGTAAAGTCCGACACGAAAGTCCCGTCATGTATGCGTTACAATCTACGATCTTTGATTTTTGTCTTATGAAACCTGCTAACATTTTGTGTGTATTTGTTCTATTGTATTTATATAAGATGTAAAGTAATAAAGAAATTGTAAATGTAAAAAAAAAAAGAATATTTAACTCGGTCCCTTACTTACCCCATTACTTCCTCATTACTCGGGATGTCGTTTGCAATCTTCTAGCCGTTCACACTTCCTTGTATGTATTAGAGATGTCACTAATTCGTTGTGATTAGGACCCCTCTGTGTTATCAGTAACGGGGGATCTTCTCCAGCCTAGCGTGTCACGATTTCTTAGGAGAAAAAAACCTGTATGTAGGGCTATGGGGTGGCACTAAAGGGATCATATATGACCAAGCTGGGACCAGTGCCGTCTTCAGCCATCTCCTTGGTATCCCCTGCCACAGCTCTGCTGATTGATTTGAATTTGGCCCTTTTCCTTCTAGAGTTCACGGGCACAGTTGGTACTTTACACTCCTACCTTTAGAAGCATAAAAATACCAAAATAAAAACAAATAATACACTACTCTGCAGGGGGGGACATGTGGTTTTGCAGAACGTACATTTTTCAGAAGTGGCACCTATTTTGAAGAAAAAAACCTAAGCAAAATTGGGGGGGGGACCTAGTTTTAGCCCATATTTTTTAAATATATTTAGAACAAATATTGTATTATGTATTAAGAACCTACGTGTCCAAAACCCCCCAAAAATGTATAGTTTTGTGGTTACTAAACAAAGAAATCTCTGTTTATCAAAAATATAGTAAGAATGGCAAAATCTCCACCCTTTATGGTATGAAGAGGCCTGGAAGGGCTTAAGCTGTCTAGTAAACAAAAAAACAAAGCAGATGACCTTTCTGTTGTAGCCGATGCGCACCCCAAACACCGCTTTGTTCTGAGTTTCTGATTTTTTTTGCTTCTTTTGTTACCAGGAAATGGGCGAGTCCTCAGGGGCGGTCGGCGGCGAGCGCGTCCGGGATCTGCAGAGTGAGGTCGAAGGTGTGAAAAATATTATGTCCCAAAATGTGGAGCGAATTCTTGCTCGGGGAGAGAACCTTGACCATCTGAGGAACAAAACTGAGGATTTGGAAGCAAGTGTGAGTTCGCAACCTAACATTTCCGGTCTAGTTTCTAATTCATTAGTGCCTATTTTTAGTGTCTACTCATTGGATGACCACCTATATTTTTCTTTCCCACCCTCCTGATGGTGATCATGTTTCTGCTACCCCATACTTCACCAACATTTATGGTGTTGATCCCTCAGTACAAGCACCATTTTGACACGCACTCCTGTTTTCTTTCTTTTAGTCTGAGCACTTTAAGACCACTTCGCAGAAGGTTTCCAGGAAGTACTGGTGGAAGAACGTGAAGATGATCATTATAATCTGTGTTGTTGTTGGGATCATTCTCCTGTTGATCATTCTCCTGGCCACTAAAGTCATACCAACATAATATTTCCCAACTCTCTCTTCCTCTGTAATCCCCCTGCTGAAAACACACAATGTCCCCCAATTATATGAATTCATCTGCTGGGTTTCCATGAAGCAATAATTGGACTAATCCTTCTGAAATGTATACTCTTCTTTATGGGTAGGATTGATATAATTTTATGGATGCCTGTATAAGTTTGTCCCAATAGCTTGAGCGCAGCCATATCTACCTTGTGTTAAGTAAACACTGTTTAGTTGATCAATATTAAACATAAAGTTATATATTAGAAACATGTATGTATGTAATTTTACAAGGGCATGCAGGCCCAGAGAAGCAGCAGAACATGCAGATTATAGATGGGGAGGTAATCGGCAGCATAAATGGGGATTTAGAGGTTAGAAATAGTTATATAAAACTATATACTTAGAGGAATTTAATTCAACAGTTTCTGTAGGATAAATGAGGCTTAATGTACGTTCACTCTTTATGTTAATAAATTGAAGGACCCTTCCTTTGGCATAGTGGCCTTCATCACAAAGTTAATTCGAGAATATTCAGACAATGTATTTTGTTAAATTCCACAAGCCTCAGACATGCTTTTGTGGCAATAAGGGTGTTTGGGAGTGTTTCTGTGTTTTGTATGTCCAAACAGGTTGAAAGTATGTAAAATAATGAAACTATTCATATTCATTCTGCTCTGGAAATGTGATCCCTTTTTGTGCAGGAATATAGAGGTGATTCAGACAGTGGCCACTAGGAGGCAGCATTATTCCTGCGAAGGAAATGAAGACATCTGCAGTACTCTCACCAAGCAGCAGGGGGCAGGCAAAGCTGCGGATTTAACCAAGCTCCAGGTTCTGCTCCCTGTTACTTGGCGCTGTGTCTATAATGTGCTCAACAATGATGCCCTTGAACTGACCAAATTTACACTCGGTGCCTTACTACTAGTCGAAGGGTGTTGAAGTTTAGCACTTTATAAATCCAGTTCATGCATCTGGTTTTTAGGAGTGATAAAGTGTAATGCCCTTTTGTGAGACAAATTTCTTGCTACGTTCTTGTTCTTCAGCAGATGTGGATATACAAATGAATTTAATAGGAGTTTCCTTCTGTTTCCAGCCTGATGATTTTTACAGGATTTATTTATAAAATTCATTATTAAATAATTTGGATGCGTTTAATTGGTGCGTGTCATGTCTTTTTTACACCATTTCATTTGGAATGCTGGGATCTTTCCCTGTTCTGCGGCACCCTGGATCCTGGGACTCCTTTAGCAATTGTTCCTTAGCTTATGCCCCGTCCGCCACTTGGCGTACTTCTGCTGGAGCCTGATTTATTCCAAGAGCTCTTTACCTTCAGAACATAGAGGTACTTTGGTGGAGTACTGATACTGATATGATGCAAATGATGCTTCCTGCTGAAGGTTTCTGCAAACATCGCCATACACGGAGCATACAATGTTTCCAAACACTTGGTGGAATCCTAAGACACGGAAAGCTTCTAGCTGTGACTCGTGTTACTCAAATCAGAGAAATAAATTGCACGGTGCTCACCTTAGCCTTCCATGGCAGACCGCTCATGACTTATGCCTTCTATTAATATGTGGATTTGCAGTCATCAACAAGGATTGGGCCAGAAATCAAAGGTTGCGTTACCGAGAGGGGGTGGGAAATAAATGAAACAGCCTTCCATCAGAGGAGGTAGAGGCTAATGTAGCGAGTTAATTGAAACATGCGTGGGATAGGCATAACGTTATCTTGACTCTAAGACGAGATTAAGGTCTGAGTCTTTATATCAAGAAAAGGCTGTGATTTTAGTGGGCAGAGCCCCCGCCCCCCTCCGCATTCACTGCCCTTTGCACCTCTTGGCTCCGTGTTCTTGCCCGGGTCTCTCGTGTATATTGTAATGTAACAGTACTCTTTTTGTGTTTTCTCAGCACGGTTAGGATCTGTAGAAGCACCGAGGGCACCCACAATGCTTGGATTTTCCCACAACCCCGCTAGGCGTGAGCCGGATCAGCACAATGCACCCTAATGTGTCCCTTGGGTTAGCTTCATACTTTTTTTTTTCTTTCTGTGTGTAAATGATGGCAACCATTTGGTTCTAGTAGTAAATAAGGATAATGATATTCCTAAATCACCTGTGTTGAAGCAGGAAAACCAATTATTGAGATGTTCAGATATTGTTATAAAAGGGTATGCCATTCATCATATGCACTTTAACGCTAAGAGGTCCCTTATAATTCGTGATGTCACCCCAAATATATATATCCCTTTGCCATGCAGAAGATGCATCCATCCGCACTCATCTCCTTGCATGTGATACGCTTTTATTGATGCGTGTCATATACTTGGCGCCAGTCACTTTGCGTGATGAAGCGTGTGCATGCGCAGCAATCGCTCGCATTGGTTTTGACGGGAGTGCTTTTCTCATACTGTATGGTTGTGATGAAATGCTTATTTACCCTAAGGCTGGAGGAGGGGACCCCTGAGCGTTCCAAGACATGCCTTTAACATCCTTTCCTTGCATTGTTTTCACGTTTCTATATAAGTCGCTGCGCTTCCCCTTTCCGCATATCGCTTTATCGCGTCATAATTCCCTGCTTCCACGCAGACAAATCCTGGAAACCAAACGCGGGCCCTACATGTTTGTCTGGAAAACATCGCTTGTCGTTGATAGCCCGGCGCCCGCGTTACCAGATCCAGTGCTTTATAACTCATCTAGAGGTTGCACGACAGCCGACGTTTCCAGAGAAGTTCAGCAGCAGGGCAGCAAAGTTCTGAAAATAGAAGCAGGAATGGGGGATGGTGGCGGGGGGGGGGTGTTACGCCAGCTGACATTACTAAAAGCCCGTTTAAATGGAAAGGGTTAATCGGTTATTTACCTCCCAAGCGCTCTTCTCTATGGCTCAGATCCCTCTTTCTCCCCAAAAGCCGCCTTCTTTCCGAGATCAGAATTCGGAGGTTCACAATGTTCTCGCAGCCCTAAAAGTAATAATGAGGGGCGACTCGCTGGGGAAGGGGTCTTAGCCGCCCCAAAACATTTGTATTATACGGACATATATATATATATATATATATATGTTGGTGGCAGCTTTCAGACATGCGGTAAATCAAAGTAGACGGGAAATACGAAACAAAGCTAATAATCATCATATAAAGTTACGACTAACGAGCTCCATCGGGTCCGAAAAATAATTCTCCACACCTCCCAACAGTTCTAATGGCCGCAAAGTCACCGAGGCATATTTTATTTACATGTGTATATATATATGTATATATATATATATATATATATATATGACATTTTCTGTTGTTTCTGTACACATTATTACACCATTTAGTGCTGTAGTAGACTGTGATACATTCATATCCAGCAAACATTCTTAGATACTAGAGAAGAGGGACTGTCTGTTTGAAAGAGGGACACTTGGGGGGTATGCCGTTGCGAATTTTACATTGTAAGGTAGTGTTGGTGAGAGTGGCCCTTAGCCGGAGTGAGAGGTTGGGGCTGGAGAGCACACATTGAGTTGCATGACTTTCCTCTCCCCATTCCCAGTACCGGGGCTCTCTCCTCCAGCTGCCCCTGGCTGATCGGTAGGGGGTGGGACTGATCCTGACTCTTCCAGCCAGAGGCAGCTGGGACTTTGAGACTTTGGGACGGTCCTGGAGTAAACAAGAGATCTAGAAAGAGACGCAACGCAGAGGAAGAGAAACCGAGCCCCGCAAGAAGTGAGAAGAGGAAGCAGGGGCGGTGTGAGGACGGGCGGTGTCGGTGTCGGACCTGCGGGGCGGGCAGCACCGGGACCCGATCCAAACAGCTCGCCACAATGTATGTGCCCGGCGCTCAGTGACCGGCAGGACGCCGCCTCGCACGCTTCCACCCGCGCCGCCCGCTCGGATCCGCTCAGCGCTCACCATGGTGAGTAACAAACCTCTCCGATCGCGGTGATCACCTGCGGCCCCGCAACTCCTATCACCTTCAGCCAGACCTTCGGGCGTTCGGTGAAAGCTGAATGTCTCTATTCGCCCCATAACCTTAATGTAGTTTCACTTTCAGATACAATCCGGTGGCAGGCAGATCGGCACAGCTGGTATATTCCTCCCTGTAGACATCTATAGAATGCTGTCCTATTCTGAATAGGGCTTTATTCACTAAATGGTGTTGTCGGTGGGTTGGGGTTCCAATCCGCCAGCTTCGCTTTACAGAAAGATTGTAAGCTCTTTTGAGCAGATCCCGCCATACCCTTTGTTTCTGTTAATCTAAACTGTTATGTGATGCGCTACTTGTTGCGTCCTGCGGACCCATTGTACAGCGCTATGGAATATGATGGCGCTATATAAATCGATGCATAACAATGCATTGCCAACTCCAGTGAAGTTCTACTGTAGGAAGAGCTTGGGTGGCCCTGTATAATGCATAGTTAAATAGGTAGATCTTTAGGTAGGGCAGGTGCAGCCCTGCTTATGGAGAAATTTTCCAGGGACTGCCCCTTGTAACGTATAATGTATTCAGTAACTTTCCGGCCGTTTCGCTGTTTAGTGAATAAACCCTGTGGAGTGTGGCAACCACTTCAAAGCTGCTTGGCATTAGCCAGCGGGCCACCAGTAGCTTGGGAGCTGCCCATTCAAGACTCCAAAGTCCGTAAACTGGGAATATCCACCCGCTGACGCCATGACACGCAGTGACGGTAAACATTATGTCACGTGACTTAAACAAATGATCGCTCATAAGAAACCAGCGGCGTGTGGATCCATTCTAATCAAACCCACTTATGGTGAGATCGGCGCAGCACGGGTACTGACAGGGGCATTCAGAGAACAAAGAGTTAATGTTTCTGATCTGCGATCCCTGGATTAATTGCACCTTTGCAGCGGATCACACGGTTATTAATGTCGCATTAAGCAATCGCACACGTTGTAACACATATAGCGGACGAGTCCTAGCAGGCTGCGGAGGTGATCTGGGTCCGTTCGTAGTAGAAGCTGCCTTGTTATTGTAACCAGAGCAAAGTCAAAGGTTCCTACAGCCTGCGTTACGGCCGAATGTCGGCTCAGATCGCGCCGTTTAAAGGTCCCGTCCCACTCGCGCTGGTGATCACTAACTAAATGCAGCGTTAGAAACATATTTCCTATTAAATACACAAACCCTTCCCAGAAAGGAATCATTTAATCAAATAACATTTTGTGTAATTTCTGGGGGGTTTTTGGCTGGGAATGTTTAATTGTCACATGATACAAAAAGTGGGACATGATAGGATGTTTCCATAGAAACAGAAAAAAACTTCTTAGATGTTTTATTCTTGTTTTTATTCAAATAAACCTTCAGAGGGAAGGAGTGGGAATCGCTGTTAAACGCTGTTTTAAACGCAGATGCTAAGCTCGATGTTTAATCTTTGCACGTGATGCTTGTCTTAGGAGCACCGGATCCTGGTCTTCTTCAGACGCCCTGTTTAGACAGCAAACATCATTATGATGTATATTATTAGGGGTATTACATCATGTTGTTTGGCATATAGGAACGTAGAAGCTAATACTTTGTCGTGAACATTCACAAACACAGGTGACTTAACAGTAAGACAGAGATACGTTAATGGGGGGGAATAAATGTGTAGTTCCTGAGAACAGTTAGTTAAGATACCTTTCCCCATTGTACACGTGCCGTGGGTTTTGTGGCCCATGTAGTCATTACTGTGACCTGTCTGAACTACTGTAACTGGAGATTTATTCCAGGTATCGACGACCCTTTTACCCCCCTCTAACTTTAATCTAATTCATTATCATTGTTGTAATTATTATTATTTATTATTATTATTATTATTTCCTTGTTTCAGACCAAGTCAACCCAGGACCTGGAGATGTGTCAACGGCAGGCGGACGAGGTGAAAGTATTGATGAAAGATAATGTTGAAAAGGTCATCGAGAGAGAAGGAAAGTTATCGGAGCTGGAAGGCAGATCTGCAGATCTACTTAATTTGGTATGTTTCAACATCAAACACTCACCGTTTAATATTCATAAATTAAAAAAAATAAAAATTCACGGGGGAGGGGGGGTAAAAAATAGGATTTGAGACAATTTATTTATATTTTTTCTAAAACAAATTTGCAACAGACTTCAGGCGGCCCAAACTCCACTTGTCCGTTCACCACCAAGACAATAGTATGCTCTCTGTGACAATTATGTCGGGAACCAACATTACTAATAATTCTAATAATTATTCTCATAAGCAATTCTTAGGGTTCTAAAAGTGCTTTGTAGCTTTTTTTTCCTCTTCTGACAAAAGCTGGGTTCTCACCTTCTCTGATATGATGGTCATTAGATACACGGTGCTAACCAGAAGAACCACATGCTTCATGGTGAAAAGTCACCCCGGCACTAAAGACAAAATGTAGACGGGGGCCGCCGGAAATGTATTAACAGAGAACAAGAACACAGACGGCAGTGTAAATCGGGGACTTTAATCAGATGGCGTCAGAAAGACGAGGACATGGAGTCAATAGCATTAGTAGGACCAGAAGAAGGTGACCATGAGAACAATGATCTTGTTACCGCCTTCTTCTGCAGCTCCTACCCTGTGCCACTCGATTCTGTGAACCCCTTGTTAATTTTATTCTCCTTTATAATATAGCGGTAGCCCGAATATTGGGCAAGATTTACATTTCCTTCTTCGATGTTTGCTTCCAAACCTGCTAGACCTGTTGTCTGCTGACGCAAATTGTTGGTCCGGTGTCTAGTGGGGAATACGCTGGGAACAGGTGTCCTCGTCGTCATTATACGTGGAAACAGTGTTTGCGTTAATAATCCTGAAAAGAAATAAATGAAATACTATGATGGCCCTCTTTAGTTCGCTGTTTCAGGAAAGCTTCCTGTGTGGTTTGGCATCTGTCCCCTTCTTCTTCCAGACACATCATATATTTCCTCTTTTAATAATGAAAAAAAAATTCTAAAGTTTCAAAACATGTTTGCGTCATGTAGCAACTGATTGCAAAAAGATTCCATTGGTTTCTTCAGTGACGAGACTACTTTTCATACTCGTATCAATATGTAACCTAAACCGCGTGAGTGAAGTCTTTATAACCCTTGAAGTTGTGATCACCAGGGGTGTAACCTTGATGGTGCCTGACGGGGAGGAGAACTTGCTAGTAGAGTGAAGAACCATGCGGTGGTGGGACCACCAGCTCAGGACCCAAGGCAGCCATCAGGTTTGCCCATATACAATACATTATAGTAGAAAATAATGAAAAGTAGGGACTGGGGTACAGTCGAAGTTGAGTGGAGTTATATTATCCAATGTATGTCACAAGTGCATGTGTCACAAGTATAAATACATGTATATCTTTGTTCATATGTATATTGCTGACTACTACTAACTACCGTCTACCTCACCAGGCCAACAAATTCCAGAAGACGTCCAAGACGGTGGAACGTCACACAAGATGGCAGAAATGGCGTTGCTATGTGATCTTTGGAGGAATAGTTCTACTTGTGGTGGTTATACTCATCATCGTTATCGTGATTCTGGTGGGTGGAGGTGGAAGCTCACCTGAGCAAGCTATGCAAAAAGACCCCAACTGATTCAGTCCACCCCAAGACCACCAGAAGCCAAGACAAAACCATACCCGCGACCACTGCCAAATAACGTGTAACAAATATACTCTGTGTATGAGCAGAACATGTCTGTCTGCAGGACTCTACACATTTGTTTTACCGTTGACTTGAGGAACTTTGCTTCTTGCCTGCCTCTGAAGATAATGTATAGAATGTTTATTCATCCTTAGAGTTAAGTGCTGCTCAGCGCCTTCACGGAGCGGGCAATGGGACGGGCCCTGCTATTGCAACAGCGTAATGTAAGAAAGTCTTTTTACTGCTCGTGCAAGACAAAGGACGCGGACGAGTGCATTCGGGCTACATCACCATCTCATCTCCTTACTAACTATCATGACTTGGTTTCGGGAAATTCTCATACATACGGATATGTCAGAGTGAATGAGATGGTCCTATCATGAGAAAAAAAACAAAAACATTATTGATGATTAGTGTTGAGTATTGCAATTTAAATCAAGAGGAGAAAAAAATAAAATGTTGCATAACCTGTGTGTAACTTTCTAATAAATATTATATAAAGAATAATAGAGTACAAAGTAAGAAAAGCGGTAGGGATCAAAATGTAAAAAAAAGAAACTTTATGGGATTAAGCACAATGTAAATAAAGCTACCGTAGGAGTCCCAAACTATGGTGGGATCTCTACTTTCATTTATAACAGCAGGCAACTTAGGGTCAGGAAGACTCACTATTGTCCGGCTATAATGCCCTTTGATTTCTAGAGGTCATCTTGATTTGATGCCTTGTCAAGGTCGTAATGTACTGTGAAGTTTTTAGAATAAAACAATTTCCTTATTTGTGGACAATTAAAAAGTGGGTATGCGTTATTTACACGTACTCTTTCTTTCAACGTCGGTTCTAAATAAAACATGCGTGTCATAGTAGAAGTTCATATTAAACCCCTGGATTTCATGGTAGTCCTGGTGGGACTCTGGAATACGGGAGGTGAAGTGGAGTCAAGAGGTGGAAATGACTGCTAACGGGGCTAAAGGGGGCTTTTGTATGAGAGGGGACCATAGACCGAGAACGCCTCCTTTTCCCCTTGGTATTTTGGGTTCTTGCACTGTTTTTTGTTGCAGATTTTTTTCCCCAACCCAAATTACTAAGTCCATCAAGTTCAACCCTTTTACGTATACTTCCTGTTTTTGATACACAAGGGGGGAAAGAGTTCCTTCTTGGCTCCAAAAGGTTATCAGATTTCTCCTTGGATCAAGAAGCTCTAAAAATGGTCTCTCGGGGGGCACCAGGGTTCTGTAAATATGAACGTTATGTAAATAAAGGCAAGGAACCGGAGACGGAGAAGAAGGCCTGCGTTTCCCTGGTATTTTTGGTTCTTGTAGTTTTTGCAGATGGTCTCTCTGGGGACATCAGGGTTCGGTAAATATAAGCATTATGTAAATAAATGCTAGGAACAGCGGTGCGGTGTGATATTAAAAGTGCTTAAACACATCCTGTTTTGTGCGGGTCACGGCGGGGATTTCTAAGTATTTTGGGTCAGTAAAGGGCTGACTTCCTCTTTCTAAATTGTCGACATTAGCACTGTACGTCTCCGGGCTGCTTGTTATTTCTGTGTCATCCTCTGTCTGCCCCAAGCTATCTGCGCACTAATTGTTATTGCCGCTCAGCCCTTCTCATGGGCTACGTGCCCAGCCCACAGTGAATGCCACTTCTGTGTCGGTGCTGCTAGGGCAACAAAGAACAATAGGCAAGAACGATGACTACAGGAAGAATGTATGACATGTACATGAGACATGGAGAGAGGGATGAATGAGTGAATTCATGAAGATCGGGAATGGAACAAAGTGATTGGGAGAAGAGAGGAAGTGAGAACAATACTGAAGGTACAACCACATGAAAATGATAATGGTGGAAAACAGAGGGGTATGAGCACACCGGGAACGGCAGAAGCTTGGCCTTAGAATTCCCATACGCACGGCGTGCAAATGATTATTTCAAACAGCCAATGGCTTCCAGCTAAAGAACATTTTAAAAATCTCCTATATTTCTGTTCTCCGTAATGCTGCTGGGCCCTTTAGCAGAGATGCCCGACCAGCCCCGCTCTGTGCAGTTGCCTGATTTTGTCTATATGATGGGGTCAGCTGCCAGAGGCAGGCCTGGGCCTTGCACAGGTGGCAGTTTTGCCCCGCATCGTAGGTGGCCTGGGTTAGAATAAATGTCCCAAAATAAAATACCTTTCTGTGCACAGGTTCTGACCAACCAAGGGCCATACTGCACAATAATAACAAACACAATGCACACAATAATAACAAACACAATGCAAAGGGTAGTTTTATTATCCGAGTCTACAATAATATAGATATACACACATATTATATAATAAATATATATATATAATGTGTGTATATATATATATATATTATAGTATTTAGTATAAAAATGCTTTGCCGTTTGTAATATATATGTGTGCGGCGTGTATTTCAAGGAAGGAAGGAATAACCACTTTAACCAGCGGCTTTTGAGACAGAGGTTGATCGACTAATCTGCGATCACACAAGCCTGTTCCAGGAAATCAGGAAATATCATAACCTAGCCTGTTTACCAATCCAAACCACGCCTACACATCGCTGAACTTTGCGATTGGTTAGTCAATGCAGCGAGCCACTCACTTCCGGGTTCAAATGTCAACTTGTCATTCACGAGGCTAGTGATTGGGTTGTAGGTCCGTCTTCGTATGCGGTGATTGGCTGAGATGCCGAGAATGGTGATCACGTGACGAAGCAGCTTTGTCATTCAACACCGTAGTGAGTTCCTGCTTGTATTCTCATAGAAACTTCTCCAGTAAATGTTATTATTTGCTACATTTTGCAAAGGGTTATACCAATATGAACAGACAGGGGTGGAATCATATAAATAGAGATATTATATCTACATTATATATACGTAATTCATTCTGTACATTTATTATTTGTGTTTAAATTGCTTTGTGTGGCATTCATGGCTTCTAAAACTCTATAGTATCCTAGTGAGTTGTGTTTTTTTAAGTATCAAGGGTCTTAACATGTGCTTTACTTTCAGGTGCCGCTTCTCTCCATGGCTTCCTACTTTGAAGAACATAACTGTGAACCGACGGTGCCCGAGGAGCAGTATCGTCAGAATGCCCTTCTAGAGTTGGCAAGGTTGGTGTGTTCTCCCATCTACACCACGCCAAGCAGCGTTAGGTGTGCAGCTCATGTTCAGAGAGACCGCAGGTGGTCAGGGCCGGCTCGGACAGTGCCTGGTTCATAGGATGATCTCCTTGCTCCGGTAAATCTCAGGGTTTGTAGCCTAAGCAGCGTGATCTCCTGATTGCAGATCATCAGGATTGTTGATATCGAATTTGACGGCACATAAGAATCACTTGCCTCAGTCCTTGATCTGGTCATATATTCAGGATAGTTATTTGTCTATCCTAGTCATTGTTAAATTCCATAACTGTATACATTTCTACCTCCTCTACCGGGAGTCTGTTCCGCCTATCCACCACCCTTTCAGTAACATTGGAAATGTTAGGCATTAGATTGAAAGAAGAAGCTCGGTGAGTGCTGGGATTGTATCAGATATTTTAACCACAGATTATAGGTTTAGACAGTGTTGGCTGTGTTGTATCACTGATCTCCTGACTTGCTTTATTTCATATTAAGGGTACCATACTGTCAGGTACAGGCGCTAACAGCTGTTCTTTTCCGAAGGAGTCTCCTCAGTGGGATGGATATTGACCTTGGAGGTTTAGACTTTACGGAGTGGGATCAGCGACTCCCACCCCCAGCTTCCAAACAAGTAGTGGAAAGTTTGCCCAGGGTTACTATAACACCCGAGCAGGCAGGTAAGTAGGTAGCTTTGAAGGTTGATCCAGTGAAAGATGGCCATTAAGCCAGGGATTTAAATGAACCACGTGATCCCTAATCATTGCAGATACTGTTCTTAAGTGTCCTGTGTGCCTGATAGAATTCGAGGAGGGCGAGACTGTCCGTCGATTACCCTGTGAGCACCTCTTTCACTCTGCCTGCATCCTGCCTTGGCTTGGAAAGGTAATGCATTGCCTTAGATCCATGTTGTGACCTCGAAATTGCACCCTGGAAACTAAGGTGTTAAATGTGAAAGAGGGTTGTCATGGTGATCCAAACAAAGGCACGTATGACTTTGTGTTTGTCATCTGGATGTGTGTTGTACCATATATACACGTATACACATATATACACATATATATTAATGCAGTTTAATTTCCCCACCTAGACCGTTCATGGTATATTATTACACTAAATTATTAAATTACCAATTCCTTATGTTATTCCCTTTTTATTGTCTGCTGTTCTTATTGTGCTGATTTTCCCTTTATTTATTTCATTTCCCTGCTATAAATCCTGTTATTAACTCTTCCGCCACCTGCTGTTCTCACCTGCTGGTTCGCGGGGCACAGGATGAACTTGTCCCAGTACACCTGATGGTAGCTTTGGTTTGCCTGTTGCCACTGGCCTAGGGCCAAAAGCCTCTGCTGACTGCAGCTGCTGTGCCGCTGGCTGTTTGGGATGTTGTTAGGTATGACATATTGGATATTGATCAGTTGACAGTCCAATGATTAACCCATAGCTTACCAACACACCAGGACAGCCATAATCTTAATGGGTATCATTTTCAGGGTTAACAGCATCGTTCACTCGAATCATCTCCTAAAACATGTTGCGCGTTATTTGTGATCCCTGCAGTTGCATATTGTAAAGGTAACATTGTCTTGATATGGAGATTAGAATATTCTTTGGCTATCATGGATTACACTGCTAAAGACATTTTCGGGTTTAGAGAATATGATATTATGTATTCATAGAAATATAGAAAGTGACAGCAGATAAGAACCATTCGACCAATCCAGTCTGAATACTTTCCATAGTACCTGGCCTTATCTTATATCTAACTTAGTCTTCTGCCTATCCCATGCTTGCTTTAATGTCTTTACTGCTATTCTCTTCCTTTATCTTGTTGATTCCCTTTAAGTATTTAAATGTTGCTATCATATCCCCCCCCGTCACGTCTTTCCTCCGGGCTATATAGGTTATGATCCTTTAACCTGTCCTGGTAAGGTTTATCCTGTAATCCATGAACCATTTTTGTAGCCCTTCTCTGAACTTTCTCCAGCATTTCTATATCCTTCTGGAGATCCGGTCTCCAGTACTGTACACAATACTCCAAGTGAGGTCTCACCAGTGATCTGTACAACGGCGTGAGCTCTTCCCTCTCTCTACTGCTAATACCTCTCGCTATACAACCCAGCATTCTGCTCCAGCGGATATCAGCAATGGGTTTCCGAAGGTGATCCCTGTTATTTGCAGTCTCTCGTGCTGCTGGTTACCCTCTCTCCTGTATATGTGTGACGTGTCCATGGAAATGGTGTCCTATTAGGAAGCCCCCACTGTTATTATATGTGTGAGATCTTGTCTCCTCCTGCCTCACAGACCAACTCCTGTCCCCTGTGCAGAGATGAGCTTCCCACAGACAGCCCGGAGTACGAGGAATACAAAAAGGACAAGGTACCCTCTCTGCACAAACAGTAAAGGGGAACGGTTTGTACCTTACCATTTCTTTATACCAGATGAATGTCTCTGATCCCCTCTCTCGTTTGTTTTAGGCAAGGAGGAAGCAGCAAGAACAGCGGCTGGAAGATCTGCATGGAGCCATGTACACCTGAGACATTCTTTAGTGGCATCTCTCCTCCTTTACCCAGCAGTCTTAATTAGAATATTATTAAATCCCTTTCCCTGCTGCGCCAGGGGAGCTCAAATCCAGCAATAAAGAACCCGGAGCAGGAATTAATACATTAATACATATCGCCCACCTGCGTGAGCCAGGGCAGCGGGAAAGAGAGACACTTAAACAGGGCTGTTCAGTAATGAGGACTGGCCAGGCTTCGCTCTGACGGTGTATTCGTTTTTGGAAATCCCTCTGAATGTAGCCGTGGCGTTTTATTAGTACGTTTGTCTCTCTCAGATCTCTGTGTATTCCATCTGATGGTGGCCAACCTGAGAAAAATGCTGCCGAGGAGGACGCAGTATGTGTGTCACCGGATTTGCGAGGGCAGCCATCTTTTTATTTCAGTGCGTTATTTTTTTATTCAGGCAGAAACCCTGCTTATTCACTTACCTGCTTCCTAACATCGGTCACTCAACAGAGCTGGGTGCACATGCATGCATAACACTTTATATTAATTATTAATCATTTAAAGTGTAATAAAAGAGCTCTTTAATACTACTTCTGATTTGTCCAATAAAATGCTATTTTTTATGATTATGTGTGACAATTCCAAACATATATACGGTGTGTGTGTGTGTGTATATATATATATATAATATATATGCTACGGATAGTTTGCATCCCGATGCTTAGAGAGATCTGACGTTCTTTCTGCTTCTTTTGAAGAGTAGATCTGGTATTTGGGAATATACGTGTTGGTGTGGATGGATTCAGATGATTGTGCTGTAGGAAATGTAATGCGCTTAATGATCATCTCTAGGGTCTGTTCGCTAATGGCAGAGTTTGCAGGAGAGTTGTGGTTTTAACTCCAGCTTCACTATTCATTATCAGGGGCTGATGCTTGCAAATCTCTCTAGCAATAATGGCTGAGCTGCTCCTGCATAATTCAATGTGTAAGGAGAAATCTCACTGATTTAACTATACATGATGCAGGGCCGCCCAAGCTCTTCCTGCAGCAGGAACTCAATGGGGTTGGGCGTTCATAATGTATAGTGAGATCAAGGAGCTGAAACCACATCTCTGCCTTAAAGGCACAATCCAGCCTGTTGTACATGAATAGTCCCTTAAAGTTTATTGGTGTCCCCCCTGCACCCCCAGTCCCCACTCTCTGCACCCAGAGCAGGCTTTTCACTGCTGCTTTTAGATTTACTTACTTTACTAAATATATATTAATCTTCTTTAAAATGCTGGGATGTCCCTTTAAGAGTTTGATGCGAACAAAACAAAATGTTTTTTAAATGCTGTAAATCACCTCCCTTTCAGCTCTGCTACTAAATACAGATCCTGCCCTGAAATATGAGAAGCTGAATATCTAACAATTCTCGGGTGAAACTGGATCAGTGCCATCCGCCTCCTGCTTTATACACCCGATTGTGCAACTACCCCGTGCCTTACGTGGCCATTATGCCAGCGGCTCTGTATGGCGCTCTGCAGGCATGTCTGACGCGGGTGTAGTTAGGAAGGAATTTATCCTGAAACGATGCTATGGAAGGCATACAGATCAGCTGCAGCAAAGAGATTCCCTCATAGTCTTAGACGTAGAAGGAAAAATAGTTTACTTTAGAGGTGCTAGTGAGGAGAAAAATTCCAAGTTGGTTGTCCTGACAAATCCAGAAGCAGTCACTCATGAGGCTAGACCCGTACCCAAGAGAAAAGTTTGTCTTTATTGATAATGCGTCGGGGAGATCAGGACACGGCGGCCGCGTGGACAAGATGTCAAAATATATCAGCAGCAGCCGGCCACATACCTGACGTGCTTCATCAATTGTAGGACCTACAGTTAAGTCCTTAATGGATCAGGTCAACTGCTACTGATCCTGTAGGTTGCGAGGAGCGGCCTCCATGGATGCATTCTGGTGCCGTGTTTTCCAGGAAAGCGACGCACCCGGCCATTCATGTGATGTAAAAGAACACGTGATCCATCATCAGACCAGGCCAACGTCTGTTGGATTTGACCACACAGCCAGCCTTCACCCTCCCACATGCATCAATGAGCCTTGGCTGCCCATGACCCCGTCGCCAATTCACCACTTTTCCTTCTTGGACCACTCTCGATAGGTACTGACCACTGCAGACTGCAAACACCCCACAAGAGCTGTAGCTTTGGAGATGTTCTGACCCAGTAGTCTAGCCATCGCAATCTGGCCCGTGTCAAAGTCGCTCAGAAGCTTACGTTTGCCCATTTTTCCTGCTTCTAACACATGAACTCTGAGGCCAAAATGTTCACTTGCTGCCTAATATATAACAAGATTATCCATGTTATTTATTTCACCCGTCAGTGGTCATAATGATATGGCTGATCTCTGTATACACTTATTTTAATCTGTCCATGAGATTATTTAGTGTAGAGAAATACTTTACCAATTTATACCAGACGCACGAAAGGGACGCAACAATGTGCTAAAAAAATGTTTTTATTATCGATAAAAAAAAAAAAAGAAAACACATACGATGCCCCAGATCCATGTGGAACAGCATCATGTTACTGCGGAGGGCCCCCCAGGGAGCCCCGGGGACTGGAATCCTGGCTTTGCTGCATTTGAGGTTTCCTGTATGTGTTAAGTGGCAGTGAGGAAGCCTGTAATAACAGTTTTGTACAGGAAGATCAGTTCCCTCCCATCTGAAGAATTAACAGTCACTCTCCAGGAAGAGAAAACGAGAAAAAAAATGTAGAAACCTGACATATTTATACAATACAAAATTTAAGGCTTGTGGAAATGCGACCTTAGGCTGGGGATTTAACAAATACAATTGCTTGCTAAGGTCTAACAAGGCGACACCTAGTGGCTCATTTAGGGTACAGCAGGTTATTGTTACTATTGCGAAGAAATGGGTCTCGGATGTTTTCTGTAATTTTAGGCTTTGTAAGTAATCTGGTAATCATATACATACATTACATATTTATATAAGTTGTGAGCATCTGGGTAACAATTTCATTTGTGAGGTCACTAACAAAAATACTCTGTGCTGTCATTGATACACAACTATATGCAGCATACTATATGTAGTGATTACAGAAATATTAGTGAGGGTTAGTTTCTTCACGTGAGTGTACAAACCATCAGCATTTCGAATCAAATGTGGAATGTTGAGAACCAGGTACTCAGCATCACCATACTATGCAGCGCAGGGGTTAGGCAACCAGTCACCCTCCAGGTAGTGATGGGTTACAATCTGCTGGTTAAGGGTAATGGTAGTTGCTGGTGCACAACCCTGCTAGTGTGTATGTTATGCATACAACACAAGCATAACCACCATCAGTACAAAGTGCGTTGTGTTTTAGTATGAGGCAGTAGAAAGTACAAAAGTTGCTTTGAGTCTGGCACCAGTATTTTGAGTTTAGAATGTTGCCCATTAACCCTACTCTTGTTGTAGACAAGGACCAATAGTCTCCTGAACATGACAAGTTGCATTCTTCCAGCAATGCTTACAATACAATCGGAAAGAGAAATTAGATATAAAAAAAGCCCCAAGAGAGTGTTAAAGAAAAAGCACATGTGAAAAATAATAAAGTGAGCCAGAACAAATACTATTCTTTAGTTCTCTGAACCTGTTCGCTGCCGAGGGCTGTTATTTTTAGCTCCCTTCGGCAGAGAATCAGTTAATACTGGCTTAATATTCTATATATATATTTGGTAAATACGTAAAAGAAAATAAAAGTAATAAAAAGCCGTCCTGAGTGTTGGGGGAGGGCGGTAATCGGATGTTCCCGTCCCAGCGCCCTCAGATCATGGCAATCCGTTCAGGATTACAGTTCAGGTGGGTAGAGGTGCTGCTGCTCCCAGGAGACTTGCAGCTGCGCGCAGAGGCGCTCTGCAGCGCCGCCATCAAAGTGTCGCTGGAGACAGAGCCAAACTCATACGCAAAGGTTCCGTAAAAGACCAGGATGTCCAGGACAAATATCCACTCGCAGATTGCAGCCAGGTGCTGGAGGAGGGAACTTTCATGGATGAAGAAGACCCCACCTACAAGACTTGTTAAGGAAAAGCCATGTCTGCTTAACGGCCACCGTACATGCAGCGATGATATACAATGGAAACCCTACACGGCAGTCTAACATCTAGTCTAGGGACAAAACATGAAACACACACGCAAACACACAACACCCACAAGTGTGCACAGCGCTGTTTTTGGCTCGTGAAGGATACTCAGAACGAGGGATATTAAGGCCACAGTGGTTAGGCTGACACGTAGATGAGCCACCCAGAAGTCCAGCGTATTGGTCGCCAAGTGGTACGTGAGGATGCAGTGCAGACACACGAAGAGCAGGCCTGCCGGGAACGCCACTCCTGCTCCGATATAATGTAGAGATTTGGCGTAATCCACCTGCAAGTACGAGACCACCAATTCAACACGATACACACACTGGACTGGGAGCTGCTGGTATGTGGGCTGTAGGCTGAACTAGATTTAGAGATATGGGTGGGTATTCCTGGGGCTTCTATCAGAAGGATAGAAAATATACAAGATAGAAGGATATGTAGTAAATAGTTAAAATGCCCACCCCAAGCTTCAAATATGAGGATTTAAAAGCTGAATTCATTCCAGAGTTCTAGACTGTGACACAATGCACGGCTATCGCCATAATTCATTGTACTAAATCAGGCATTTATTACATCCCAGGTGACACAGTGCGCGGATGATGCACATGGGAAGATCTGCATTACACTTGAATATCTAAGTTCCGTACGGCCCCTAAGTGAGTGTCTCTCTTAGAAACCCCTCCGCTGAGTGTAGGCAGAAGCTGACTCACCTGTACTAAAGCAGGGTTACATAGCTTGGATCAAAGCTGCCAGCACCCGGTGTGAAGTATCTTTCCTAAGTAATTGCAACCTTATCCATTAAGACTATTATAGCATGTGTAAAAGACACAGCCTCTCGCGTCTCCTCATACTCTGACTGACACGGGTATAAGATAGAATTTTTAATAAATCTTACCTGGAAATTTCCCACCATGACCAGACCCGCCGCGTTGGTGCAGCCGGATATCAAAGCAACGGTGTTCAGCCAGGAACTGTGGCTGAGCTCAATCACCTGGCTGTATCTCAGTAAACAGATCATCACCACTGAGAGAGAGGAAAGTCAGGGACCAGGAAGGACGCATAAGAGATGGGGGAAAAGGGGGGGAGGGGGGAGAAAAGGGGGGGAAGGGGGAGAAAAAGGGGGGGAGAAAAGGGGGAGGGAGAAAAGGGTACGGCGGTAGGCATTAGAAGAAATGGGGGGTGTAGATTCCTCTCAGCCAACTTACCCATAAATGCACCAACATTTCCAATCAGACTGAAGAGGCAGCTCTCAGGAGGGTAAGTACCACACTTGCTGGAAAGCAGAGCAGAAAGCATGAGCAGCTCTCACGACACGGCATCAAAGCAAATAAATCATATATATATATATTTGTAGAACAGCATAGAGGTCAGCGTAGGACAGAGGAGCCGTGGTGTAGAGCCCTGCACGGGACTGCTTTTTTAAAACAGCTCCCACTGATTTTTTTTGCCCAATCCCGCCCGCTACGGCAATGTGGGTGTTCCACTCCCGCTACATTTGTGGCCAATCCCGCCCGTTCCCGCCACATTTGTGGCCAATCCTGCCCGCACCCGCCACATTTGTGGCCAAAAAAGCCCACCTCCTTACCTGAACTGCAGATTTCCCGTGCAGTCCCGCAAGGCTGCCCTCGAGTTGCTCCCTCACAGCGTCTCTTCTCTTGCTCCGCCCAGAAACAAGGCGGAGTCACGGGAAGTGAGGTTACATCACATGACTCTGTTTTGTTCCTGGGCGGAGCAAGACAGGAGACACTGTAAGGGAGCAGCGAGAAGGCAGCCTTGCGGGACTGCGCGGGATTACCGGGACCCGCAGGTACTGTGCCTGACCGCCCGCTCCCGCCTGCAACCCCAGCAAGACCGCCCGCAACTTTCTTGGCGGTTCCGGCCTCCCAATGCAGTCCTCTACCGTGGTGGGACTCAGCAGTATAGAACGTCTCACCTGATGAGGGGGACATCTTCCAGGGTGCAGCATGATTTGGGTGTCCCCTGCTTGGTGTTATCATCGGCACACGTTAGGTTGTATGACCTGCCAGGAAGAAAGAGATGGAACGTGAGGATTGTTGCTATATAATTATATGGGGTCCAGGAGTCCCGCTGTCTCCTATTTCCCCATGGACTATGTGAGCTTCATAGAACCGACCAACGCATACGACAGATAAAGCTATTAGTGCTGCAACTAACAGTTATTTTTTTTTATTAATCTGATAAAAAAAAAAAAGGCAATTATTTAAAATAATTTAATTAGGGCAACCGGGAAGTTAATGATGGAAACTGGGGACCGGATCAGAACAAAGGGTAGGAAGGAGTTTAATTTGCAGAGCGGAGGGTGGAAGGGGGTCAATGAGAAGAGGAGATGGGATGAGATGAGAGAGAGATTGAGGACTGGATCAGACCAGAGGATAGGAGGGAGTTTATTTAATTTGCAGAAAGGAGGGCGGGAAGGGATTAATGAGGGGACTGGGGAGTTAATGATGGAATAAGAGAAAGACTGGTAACCAGATCAGACCGAAGGATGGGAGGGAGTTTACTTAATTTGAAGAGCAGAGGGTGGGAGGGGGTTAATGATGAGAATGGGGGGGTTAATGATGGGATGAGAGAGACACTAGACTAGATCAGATTGAAGTATGGGAGGAAGCGGAGTTTAAGTTAAACTTTAAAACAATAGTGTGTGCTGCACTCACATCAACTAACCGAATAAACAAACTAATCGATAGTGAAAATAGTTGTCAACAATTTTCACTATCAATTATTATCAACTTAGAAGCTAGAAAGATTAACAGATTAAAAAATGGATGGACACTACCATGCGTATTGAAGGGCATTAGATATAAAGAAGTCACTCAACAAAAGATAACCCCCTATATATTTCAGTTGTCGAAATTGGGACATTTGTATTGGGCCTTGGCTATATGAGGAAGAAAGTATGGTTGGGACAACCAGTCCACCATATCCAAAGAAGCCCTTCATGGAACTTATCTTCAGAGTGTCGCAACGTGGCCACATAAGAGTTGCAACAGCAAAGACCTCTCCTCATTTTACATCTACCTGGGCTCGTCAGAAGATCTACTCAACTGGCCCATGATCCCCGCTGCCCACAAAAGCAGAACGGCGGGGCGGCAGCGAATCATGAAAATCAAGTTTGTCATAGAGTTGTTCAAAGACATCCATACTGAAACATACTGAGGGTCCCCCAAAACCATCCTCGGCAATCTGTACCCTACCTGTCCAGTCATATGATAATCCAAGGGGCTGGAATGGTGATAAAACCACTTCCCAAACTTGTACCACAATCACTTTTTAGACAAAAACATCATTTTAAAAAAAATATTTCTTTTCAATGGGTATCTTTTAAGATCTTGCCCTGCCGTATTCTTACCGCTCTATGAATTGTTTGTGTATTAACAGATCAGACTACTGAATATAAGACCACTATAGGGATAGCGAGGGGATAGGCAAAGGTGTCTCAATACACGAGCCCTTTAGACACCTCCAATATTTACCTTGGCCGACATGGCCCTAATCTCATTACCCTTCAAACTACACCCCACGCTGTAACGTCATATAGAGATAAATACATCCTGTGAACGCGCGCATATACATAAAACCTGTGGACTGATGTGTGTACAGTACCAGTTCTCCACCGGACACACATGATGGTTCATCACAGCCATAGCGTAACTGTAACAAAGAATAAAGAAACACAGAAATCAGTCCAATGCTGCCCCATAATGTACACCACGAGTATATATATATAACCTAACCCACACATATACCACTAGTATACACCCCACTCTATGAAAGGCTTGGCCTCAAAGGGACACTCCACTTTAATGCATAGAATCGCTATGTGCTGCCCCCCATGTAAGTTCTTCTCTTTAATAGGGGTGAACGGTCCTGTTTCTAAAAGATGCGTCAAAAAAAGGCTCCTTACACAATCCATATCCCGGGGATTGAGAACGCTGTCAGGCTGATGGGAAGGACAATCCAGCCAGTCATTAGTGAGGAGGGTCCGGGGATCAAGGGTGGGGGACAAGCAGTGAGAACAGGGGGCTCTGCAGCAAATCATCAGCAGGCATTCACTGTATGGACATGCGACATTTCACTGACCACCTACGGAAGAGAAGAGACAGACCACTGACATTCTAACTGGAACGTACTGGGAATGCCGGACATGATAAACAAGCATGGAGTAGAACAGGAGGAATGAGCAGGGAAACACAGCCAGACTTACCTCTGACCACCCGGGGAAGACTCTGCTGCGATCACCTACAAAGAAGAAGAAGGAGGACCGTCATGGACCATGTGATGGGGCATCAAAAACAACGGGGCAACGAGACGACTAGTTCTACATCCAGACCAAGAGGTTACGGTGGCCACTGAGGACTTCCCTTCTATCAGGGCTTGGAATTGCTGTCATAATTGCACAATTCACCTTTTTTTGCAGTAATTATTCATACTGCTTTTGAAGACACTGCTGCGCCGTTACACAAAAGGGAATAGAACCGGCTTAGCTAGCGATCCACCTATAGAAGTGATCTTCAAGAACAGGGCGAGCGGACATTAAGGCCGTATTAACGCACCGGGTACGCGAAAAGCGACGGGACACCGGCAGGAGTAGATAAATCCGCGTAGAACGTAACGGATTTAATACCTAAACAGGGCTGCCTATTTGTTTCAAATGCCGGGAAATGGTGCAACATCGGAGATCAATAAAATAACGGGACTTTAGAATCCACTTGGCTTCTGGGGGTTTGTTTGCCCGGCCTCGTACAATGATAAACTACACAAACATGACTATTTACTGATCTTCACAAGCTTTGTACAAACGCGCCATAAAGCCAGATAACAAGCTCTCAGGCAGGGTCCTCGGCTCCTGTGTGTGTGTATATATATATATATATATATATATATATATATATATATATACATACATACATACATACATACATACACATTGTACAGCGCCACAGCGTAATCATTAACAATCATTAACAGATAGGATAACCACGAGATAATGTCACAGATTTAATACGTCATACATTCCTAAATTCTCACGCAATCACAGAAACGCGTTTACGGTTCCGAAGGCGAGATCCAAACACAAGTCATTGATGGGAACCGCCAACAACGCTGGCGCATAAAACACTCCACGTTATAAAAACACAATAAATAATAACACAATACAAGCATTCTATATCACACACCGATACGTCAATCCACAGCAGGCCAACGGGCGGACAGACGGGCCAAACGGCTTTTTGGTGTGCGGAATGCCCTGTGCCATTCTTTACATTGTCATTATACCCTCACCCTATACATCTCATGCAGAAACACATACCCGGCTGCCCGGGGGAACGCCGTAAAGCCAAAGAGGGGTTTAGGAGATCAGCAGAGGGGGATGATTAGGCTGCCACATCCAGCTTGGGCTCAGCCTTTTGTTGCACAATATGCATATGGCTGTGTGCATGAATAGGGCATGTAAACAACGTGTTCCTTAAGGATCAGACATGTATGTGCATGCCAAGCCCAGGAGATCTCCTTCTGTACCCCCCCACACACATATATGTACATGCATATATACATATATATACATACATGATACGCGCGTATGCTTCCGTAGCTCACAATATATGTCTGTATAGTTCCGTATCTTACGTTACAAGCATTGCACGTCAAACTCATACATTACAAGATACGCACAAAACACGGAAACACACACTATCCATACATGCGCACTACCGCTAACGTATATGTGAGCAACTACCCCTGTATACATACCTTACCCCCGCAACCCCCGGATCCCCCAGAGCCTCCGTCGAGGAGACCTTTAAGTCATTAAACTCGCAATCACTGCAAAGGCTCCTGGGAGTTGTGGTGCCAGGAATTGCTGCGCTCGTTGCCTGAATGCGAATCGAAGACTACATTTCCCATCATGAACCGCGCCAGAGAGGCTGAAATACGTACTCGCGTCGTCTAGGTATTTGTGGTAACGTGCTTTACGTCCGCAAGGTGTGCTCTTTGAAGTGAATGTCACGGAGGGTTGTCCTAAAAGTGAGGGTACGAGCGATCTTTGTGCCCGTATCGGCTTGTCTTTCAAAAATTTTTTCGTTAAAAATTGACACTGCTTCTTATAGTATTCAACTGCAGAAATCTGATTTTACTTTACTGAGAGGATGGTAGATAAGTGGAACAGCCTCCAAGCAGAAGTGGTAGAGGCTAAAACAGTGAGGGAATCCAAAGATGTATGTGACAGGCATTTGGCTATCCTGAATATAAGGCGAATCCAAGCAGAATGAATGAATATTTGCTTTCAGATTCTATGTTTTTATTTGTAGAACACCAGGAAGAATTTCAAAGCATCACATATAGCATTGCATACGTGCCACGTACAACGCTGCAGCATATGATGGCGACATAAAAATCAATAAATAATATATGTGAAGAAGATGTAAGCATCGCTTGGTACCGCAGTCCAAATAGCCATATAAAAAATATACATCTTTATGAATTCCTGACCAGGCTGAGACCATTGTCAAGAGGCACCTACAGCCTGGAGCGAGGCACTAACCAGATCGGGTTTCATGGTAGAAACGACTCGTAGATCCCCAAGAAGAATTGTCTTAAAACGATCCTGTGTCGGGTTACCTGCTAGGTGTCGGGTTTTGCCTGGGGAACACATGTTTTGGCTGAGATCAACACGAGGAGGAGCGTGTAGGGACTGCCTGCAGCCAAAACAGGTTTGTTTGCATTTTTCCAACCAATACTTAAGATCATAGGCAGAAATACACAAGACACAACGCACTGTTAAAAATACACGCCGGTCTCCGCTCCGGGCCAACATCTTCCATCAGCAGCGGGCTGCGGCACGGATCACCGCCTCGGATATGAAATAATGAACATACATACATGCCGATCAACAGCGACACCGCCAATGTATTTATTATTTCCACTTTATACATTATTAAAAAAAATCCAGAAGCTTCCAAAACACAAACATTATCCACTTTCTTCACATTAGATAGCAATTTATTTTCCACAAATTGCTAAACAGAATGTTTCTGTATTTTTTTGTATTTTTTAAAAACTTAAATATTATTTCTAATGTTAAGAAGAGAGAAGCACCGGTCTGCTGGCGTTCAGGGTTTCCGATCCTCCCGCAGAATTCTGGCGCTTCATATAACAGCGGCTTCT
Source organism: Spea bombifrons (assembly GCF_027358695.1). Taxonomy (NCBI): domain Eukaryota; kingdom Metazoa; phylum Chordata; class Amphibia; order Anura; family Pelobatidae; genus Spea; species Spea bombifrons. The sequence goes on from NC_071090.1 coordinate 98,620,473, forward strand.
GACACACATCGCGGCTCGCAGCCACGCGCACACCACCCAGGTCACTAATCTCAGAGGCACCGGCAGCCTGTCAGCGTGCCGTTTAGCAGACCGGCCGATCCCGTGACCGTACTGCTCCGGATTGTGCAGAGCGCAGCTGATAACAGAGCCTTAGCCTTTACGTTCTCCTTTCAGCTCTTTTCTCCTTCCGATGCAGAGCCGTGGATGGCCAGTGCGACGGGTCACACGAACACAGACCGATTAATTGTAACCCCCACCGAGGGGCGAGGGGATGGCTTCAGCGGTGCTGTCTTCGCTTGGAAATCTCCTCTTGAATTCGTCGTTTCAGGGCTTCCCTCATCCTATTCTCCAGATGATTCTGAACGCAGATTTTACCGGCCACTTGATCGGCATCGTCATCCTAGAGGAGGGGCATACGATGATAAAGTATTTTAGACGTATTACATCATGGCAAGTTCTTTAAACCCTTAAGCAGTGCTATGTGGGAAAACAAAATGTCATAATAAAAAAAAAAAAAGACACCTTACTGAGAAAGGGGCTACAACAGTAAGGCAATTTAAACATGCATGGGATAGGCATATGGCTATTCTGAATCTAAGATGAGACCAAGGACTGATTAGGACTTTAGAACATGAAAAATTGGCTGAATGGTTCTTATCTGATGTCAAATTCTATGTTCTACAGGATGTAGATATAAGCCCTATAAGGATATGGGGGGGGGTTGATAAATAAGCATTGAGATCACAGTGATCTGCTCAAAGACTCATAATAAGAATGAAAGTTATGATGTAAGTAGTGCAGGGTCCTTGGGCATCTATACATCTCATTCCCCAGTATATATAGCATGGCTTTACCATATCCGCTTACCTCGTATACAATGATGGACGTGATCTCCCCTCCATCCGCCTCAAACTCCAAACAGAAGAGCTGCGCTCCAGGCTGCTCGGGGTCTGTGCTGCTCTCGCTGCTATTGGAGTCATCGTCGTGTAAAGCACCGTCCGGGCGAGCGCCTCCTAACAGGAGAAACAGATACAGGATTTTTCCACGTCCGTAAAGCCCCTGCAAGCACATCGCTGATCTACACCCCATCCGACTTACGGACGGATCCCACCTAAACCATTCCGCTTCACTCTCACCTCTTGGGCGAGGATGGTAGACCTGCAGGTCGGGCTTCTTGGGACGGGATGGTCCCGGAGTGCACCTCCTCTTCTGCTTTTCTTTAGCTTGCTTCACTTCTTTGTCATAATCATCTCTGCATGTACAAGGAGGACAATCATTTTAGCAATTCTCAGCCAGAAGGATGAACCGCGGCAGAGGGCCGTTTGGTTCTGGCCATAGAGCAGGTGAGCGAGAACCGCAAGCCGGGACCGAGTTTTGGTCCTCGTGCCATCTGTCTGGTGTTGAGTCTGGGGCGGCTCCGGACAGGCCACAGTATCCGACTCACCCACCTCTAGCAAACGGACCACCTGTGGCCGGCGCACTTAAACCTCTTCCCGACATTTATTTTCCCGTCTCGATACTTAGTACAGGGCCGGAGTGGCCACAGCCGGTAAGCGATGTGCGATAAGTGACCGGCACCACATGCTAGGGGCCCGGTGGGCATTTGCCGGGTTTGCAAGACAGCCAGTCCAGGACTGCTTACAAAATGCGTTGGGGACTCGTTGTGCAGCACTACTTTCACACCCACCCGTACTATATGTTTTATATAGCGCCAGCATATTCCATAGAGCTGTACAATGGGAGATATATATATATATATATATATATATATATATATATATATATATATATATATATACATATGTAATAATGCGCCCTGTCTCCTCACACGTTCAGATTGGGATAGGAATGTACTCTCCTTTTCCAGAGTGCTCTAATAGTCCGCACCGAGTAACTCGCCATCACTCGCATGTAACTGCTGCTGTAACCCATTGATTCCTCCTCCTGCCTTTACCTGGCTTTCTGGTTGCGACGGATATGATGCACAAAACCGTGGCTCATATCAAGTCTCCCCCCGGGCCCAGGTCTGCCCCGAATGTCCGCATCCTCCTCCATGCCCCCCAGACGCCTCTCTAAGCCTGCTCCCCACACAACAAAACGTGATTGGGCACACACCGCAATGGTTTGCGATGATTGGCTAGGGAGTGACGCCCCTTGCTCGCTAGCGTTCAGAAAGACAAGGTGCGCTGATTGGCCTGCAATGCGAGCAATCAGTGCGTTCTATATTGAGCAGCCAATTATAGGCTACGATACGGCTGTGTGTCAAGCCTCGTTGTGGTGTTCCTTGTAACCTATCAATACATTGGACGCGTTAGAGGTGGAGCCAGAAGAAATCAACGAGGGTTGAGACGCTGGGTTAGGGATACCGGGAGAATGAACCCAGAAAAGCGCATCAAGCGGGAACCGGAGGAGGATGTGGATGAAGACGAAGGTGAGCGAAATAAAATGGCGGCGTAGGCTTGGTAGAAAGAAAGCGCAGCGATTCATGGGCTGAAACGATCGGTCATAGATGTTTACAGAAAGTTCGAGACTGGTAGCTGTATAAACGCAAAACAACGGTCACCTTAAAATTGGTTACATTTCCAGAGCCCAAATTACCTGAATGTATCCCAATTTAAGTAACATTTTTGAATGGCTTCTCTATCTTTTTCTGCAATGAAGTGTAGCAAACAATATTCTCCTCAGTGACAAACACAAGTCTTACACACACAGACAGTATGATCACAAGTGTACAGCGATCACACATATAAGTCTATTTGTTTTGGAAGTTGTATGGGCTGTAAGCTCATAAGAACAGAAACATGTAGTAGCATGTGTCGCTGTTCTGTATCATTTGTAATGTTGCTGTTAATCTGCACCGTCCCCCTCCTTGTAACAGCGCTATGGAATCTGTATTTATGAAAACACGTTTGTGTTATTTGTAGTACCGTTGTGTCAGCACTCAGCACATTCATTCTTTTGGATATTTTGCGTTGCATGTCGGTTTATGATTTGCTGTAATAACGCTCTCTCTTCTGACAGTTGTATCGAAGCAAGGTCGCCATGAAACAGAAGACCGTCGCAGTCGCCACTGCCCGTACCTGGACACAATCAACAGGTCAGTGTGGCATACGGGCTCTGTGTATCGCTGGCTTCGTGGTCCGGAAGATGAGGCTAATAACGTGTTTTCTTCTTGTGCTGCTAGGAGTGTCCTGGATTTTGATTTCGAGAAGCTGTGCTCCATCTCCTTGTCACACATCAATGTGTATGCCTGCCTTGTATGCGGCAAATATTTCCAGGGTAAGTCACGTTAACAAATACCCCGTTATGTAAATGCTTGTGTGAATTCAGCCGTTGGAGCGTATTATCCTCTGCTGTACTGTTCTTGTCAAAATCTCTATTGATCTGTGTGTACATTGGTCCTCCTAAATGATTTATAATAAGTTTTTGTTTAATGTTATTTGCTTCTCTTTATTCCAGTGTTTTATGCATCTCCACAATGACTTTCCTGTCACCTTCGCAATAGTTCATTATGCATTTTACCTTTCACTGGCTTATTTCTATCGGTATCGTTTTGTTCCCCTGTATGGTATATTTTTCTTGTTCACAGCCCGTGTCTGCTTAACATTATCTGTTTTATTCTCTCCTCTTCTCACCAACTATCCCTTTCATCTGCTCCTTCTGTAATATTCCCAATACCTTATTTATTTTTTATTCTTCCTCCAACTTACCAGCTTTTCCTGTAAGGTCTTATCTTGTCATAACCATGTCTCTTTACCCAGCAGTCCGAAATCTGCTGCTGCTCTGTATATAAAACTGAATAATCAAATTACCTCCTCTGATTCCAGGTCGAGGCTTGAAATCTCATGCGTACATCCACAGTGTGCAACTCAGCCACCATGTCTTCCTCAATTTGCACACTCTGAAGTTTTACTGCCTGCCTGATAACTACAACATCATTGACTCTTCCCTGGAGGATATTACGGTAACTGCAACACTCTTTCTTTACTGACTTTACATACAGTGTCATCTGAGTTAATACTATTTTGTGTTTTTGCTCGTTTACATACACCCCCCATTGCATATGTATCTGTATGCATCTGTAAATTATAAATAATTTATATGTGGCAATGATTCATCTTTGTAGTTAAAGGAATAAGCAAGTGTTTTCTTGTTTACTTCATTGTATTGTCTGCACTCGGTACCTGATTATTTGTCCTAACCCTCTTTCTCCTTGCTGCTTACAGTACGTTCTTAAGCCAACATTCACCAAAGCTCTGATCTCTAGCATGGACAAACAGGCCAAGCTTTCCAGAGCGTACGATGGAACCACATATCTCCCTGGCATTGTTGGATTAAACAACATCAAAGCTAATGATTATGCAAACGCCGTATTACAAGTAAGTATAAGAAAGCCTTACACATTGGACTTTTATTATTTGTATGCTGCAGTTATGCAGTGATTTCTGGGCAGTTGTGACTGCTGTGGGTTAAGACTATCCAGCTGTGACTTAAGCATATGAGGCGATGGAACTGACCGCGGTACAGCCCTAAATCTGAATTATTGTTTGTCATTGAAGGCTCTCTCCAATGTTCCTCCCCTGCGGAATTATTTCCTGGAGGAGAAGAATTATCGGGATATCAAGCGCCCGCCAGGGGACATCATGTTCCTTTTGGTTCAGAGGTTTGGGGAGCTAATGCGCAAGTTGTGGAACCCCAGGAATTTTAAGGCCCATGTTTCCCCCCACGAGATGCTACAAGCTGTGGTTCTATGCAGCAAGAAAAATTTCCAGATCACAAAACAAGGTGAGGCTGACTCCTGCACAAAATACATGCAGTGCTCCGTGGCTGCATTCTATTCTTGATCAGTTAACGTGCTCCCCGGTTTTATAGGAAAGGTTACACCTAAAATGCATCTTAATCTTAAATGGGTTGTAGATAGACGGAACAGCTTTCCTACAGATGTGGTTATAAATCTAAGATGTGGCTGAGAACTGATTAAGGTCTGAGTCTGCATCAGGAAAACGGCAGACTGGCTGGGCCAATTGGTTCCTATCTGCCATCAACTCCTCTGTTTCTATATTCATGGTAGCCTTAATGCGTCTATAGTAGAATATACAGCATGTACTGGAGAATTTAAGTAGTCATTTACATATCTAATAAAAAAAAAAAACATGTAACCGCTCCATATGTATGCAGAGAGTTTGCAGCTTTGTGTGTCTGTATTTTGATGCAAATTAAAGGATACAGATACGCAGCGTGAATGTTGGGATATAGAGCAGAATGTTTTGCAGATTAATCTATTTTTTTTATTATTTTTTAATATTACAGGTGATGGGGTGGATTTTCTGTCCTGGTTCCTAAATGCTCTTAACTCTGCACTCGGTGGGACCAAGACAAAAAAGAGTAAGTCTCTAGAAATTACAGCTCTGACAAAGAAACGGAACAATTTTTCCTCTTTAAAATGTAAATTGAAGACTTAATTTACAATCAGACTTTATTTACCATCTGTGTGATTAGCTACATAATCTAAACCTGTGAATTTACTAAAAACTTCCAAACTTTAAACTCCCTGATGTGTGATTATTGGTAATTTATTGCTGTATGGATACAGGTTGGAAGTTTTTTTTTTTTTTTCTTTCCTTTTCGATTTATCACTCAATTGATTATTTTTTTTCTCCTTTCTGGCATCAAATTTTAGTCACCCAGTCTTGATACCTTAACTGTACTCCTGATCTTTTCCAGCTACTGTAACCGATGTGTTCCAGGGATCCATGAGGATATTCACCAAAAAGCTCCCACACCCAGATTTGGTAAGACTTACTTATTCTTATTTTGACCTTTATGACACTTCAACCACATACTTAAGTACCTCGGTTTTCTATGGGCAGTGGTCATATTTATGGTCATTGAAAAAATTGAATTTCTCCTTGAATTAACCATTTTAATGCATTCAAATGCATAGACCCAGCTTCTTCACCTTTTCTTGAAAATGGCATTAAAAATATGAAGCAAGAAAAAGCCAAATCATATCTCACTTTTAACATAAGGTCTTAATATTCATTTACATAGAGGCAAATGGTATATCTACTGATTGAAAATGCACCCTCTTACCTAGTCTGTAGTTTGCAATAACCTCAACTTAACTTTGACTACATTTTATATCTATGTTGTGAGTGTATTAATGTTCCCATAACATATTAGCTTGCATTTATCTGTTATATCGCATCGACCTGCCTCGATTTCCCTTTTGAGCTGATAAGGCAATTCCCAAGGTTTTGTGGTCTGGCTTTGATTCTTCTTTTTCTTGCATCCTCAGCCTGCAGAAGAGAAGGAGCAATTGCTGCATAATGACGAGTACCAGGAGACTGTGGTGGATTCTCCTTTCATGTTCTTGACCTTGGACCTCCCCACTGCCCCTCTCTACAAGGACGAGAAAGAACAACTAATTATCCCGCAGGTCCCTCTCTTTAGCATCCTGGCTAAATTCAATGGCATCACTGAAAAGGTACTGGCAAAGGGGAAAAGGCTGATTTGGAGAGACTCATATTGTATATACTTCAAAAATGAAAGAGGAACAGGTACTCTGCTGCAGTTATCTGAATGCAATCCAAGAAGAAACCAAATGCTCAAGGCAGCATAAGGAATCTTGTTCCGTAGATTGGGCTAAGATGACTGAGCTAGAATGCATACAAGTGACTCATTGCAGCTGCCAGAACTTCCAAACATCTAAAAAATACAAAGTGCCTTTTGTAAACTGCTTTTACCCTAAAGCCTTGAATATATCTTTAAACTATTATATGTTAAGGACCATGGCTGTTTAGTTATCGGGATGTATGGCCGGTGTAGATGTTCATGTATCTATTTTTTTAATTTCTTTCTACAGGAATACAAGACCTATAAAGAAAACTTTCTGAAGCGCTTCCAGCTCACTAAGCTGCCCCCATACCTGATCTTCTGCATCAAACGTTTCACTAAGAATAATTTCTTTGTAGAGAAGAATCCTACCATCGTGAACTTCCCCATCACGTAAGTTGGTCCACAGACTCTAAGCATTGAAGGGCCAGGTCTCGTGACTGCAGCTGTCATTCATGTTAATGCACTTGATCTGTGCTGCAGTAACCATGTCTGGTTCTCGTTGGTATCCAGGAATGTAGATCTGCGAGAGTACCTGGCAGAGGAATTTCAGTCTGTGCATAAGAACACAACCTACGACCTTGTTGCAAACATAGTGCATGATGGGAAACCCACTGAGGGATCTTATCGTATACACGTCCTGCATCACGTAAGTCCCACAGCTTGTGGTTTCTTCGACTTTGGTGCTGGGGTCCGGTACTGGTTTGAGAGATGCCCATCGCTGGGTTGCTAACGGTTCTCTTGCTCATCCCAGCATGTAACGCTGTACCTGCTGTTAAAGAATTTCTGACATGACCTACAATACTGATCGGATTCATCTGCTTACTCTCTGCCAAATGTTGCTGGCCTTGGCCGATAGTCTTAGACTTGCCTTCACTCCCCTGTAAGTAGATGGCTGTACACAAGAGTTCTGCACTGGGTCACAGGTAACCAAAAAAAGTTTGAAGAAGCCTACTGTAGAGGGGCTGCTCATCAGCTTATGGATAGGATATTTCTTTAATAATGATAATTCTAAACTGTGTAGTTAGATACTTGGGTTTCTCCCTTGTTTTATGTTGTGTCTATTACTGAGCTGCTGGTGCAAGAGGGTGGTGGGGCTTAAGGAAAGTGAGGAGGATGTAAAGATTACACAGATGAGAGAAGAAATGGAATTCATCACATTGGATTTACTATGGCTCACTTTTATCTTAGCATATGAGTGTCCTGTACAACCGTCTCCTGTTTTATGTTTTAAATTATGAAACAGACCTAAGGAATACATAGGCAAGCAGTCCATGTTTGTCCTAGCCTGCTAATAGAAGGAATAACTTAATGTACAGAGCCTCTAATGTATTGTCAGATGATTAACGGTTGGAAATTGCTAATATAGATGAACTCTTCACCGGTTCATTAGGCTTTTTCTCTAAAGCCCCATTATTGGTGCATTGGGGACGTGTTCCATAGTCCATGATTTACGACATCGGCTCTGATCTGGTTTTTAACTTTATATACTGTAGTTTTATGTTTGATTATTAGTTATTAGCCCATCTGGGATTACTTCTCATGTTTCTTGTGTTTCCGCAGGGCACTGGAAAGTGGTACGAAATGCAGGACCTGCAAGTAACAGACATATTGCCCCAGATGATCACTCTGTCAGAGGCCTACATTCAGGTGTGTATTGTCGAGACCATTCGACCATCTGTACATGTGTGTAAAGTCTATATTGATTATCTGTGTGCGGTGCGTGTACGCGTAGAATGGTCTTATCGGGATGCTCTCGAGGCGAAACCTGACTGGGGCAAGTTTTCATGGTATCCTTGATTATTCTCCAGTGTAGGAGGTTGAATGCAAGCAAATGGTTGTGAGGAATTTAAAATTAGATTATTTTTGAAAATGAAGTACTTGGTTTGACCTAGCTAGCAGGCAGGGATAATTCTCACACACTTTTCGATAGAAAATATAAATAGAAGGTTCTGTTCTAACTGGTTTGCGTTGAAGAAAGTCCTGTTCAGGATATCGCAGTAGGAGATGTCACTGTGTAGTAAGTAGTTTAAAATGTTTATATATAAATAGTCTGTGACTTGAGGACTGACTGGAAACTGCTATTCTAGTAGAATCTACCCCCATAATTTACTGAAGGTTTTGAGCCGCATCCTCAAGGCTTCATCTCTCTCGTTTGGCTACTCTGTACAGCATCTTTGTAGCCACACACGTAATACTAAATTATTGGTGTGAGAATTCAGGATGTTTGAGCAGGTTATGGATGTTTTTTTGTGTTGGCCTTAATTTCATACAGCAACATTACATTCACATGTGAAATAATATCTTCTTGTGGATCTTTCATTGTAATGGCTCTCTGTTCCTTATGTAAATATCCATAGATATGGAAGAGAAGAGACAATGAGGAGAAAAACCAACAGGGGGCATGACCGCCCCCCGAACACCAATCATTTTTGAAGACATCTTATATAAAGCAGGATCAGATGCTGGAAACAGGTTGTAGGAAACTGAGCGATGCGTGCTGACCTCATCTCATTCCGGTGTGACGATGCCTTTCTACCTGGTGTCTGAGAAGAGTGGTTTATGTGAAGCTAATAGGCAAAACCTGATTTTGTCCCCTTCGTGTGCTCTGATCGTCGCGTGGTAGAACCAGCTATGTCTGTACAGATAAATCTTCTCACAGTTTGTGCTTGCAGCCACGGGTCAGAGACTTTGATATTTTAAAAAAGATATATATATTTTGTTTTTTGTTTTTTTTGTCTTTTTATTAAACTTGTTTCATCACAGGTTAATTATGTTGTATTTGTTCTTAATTATCAATATTTTAGGACAAAAAGTTGTACAGTCACTCTAAGCCGTCAAAACCTCACGACACCTCTTGCAAATGTATAGATCAAAAATCTAAGTAAAATCCATCAATTTGTACTTGAACCCCTTTATACGTTACGATGTATGTTTCTAAGGATTTTCCCTCCTCATCCCTCTCGTGAATATTTGTTTCAGAAAACACATCATTGTAAAGACGGCCATCTCTTTGGAGTCTGTTCACTGAAGGAAGAGTTGAGATTCAGCTCCTCGACTTCGCTATGTGTCATTAAAGGATCATCCCTATTAAACTTTAAAATTATTAAAGAAAAGCTTTGCTGGTCCTGTATAATGCTTAGTTAAATCGTGGAGATTTCTCCTGTCTCCTCATAGATTAAATTATGCATTATACAGGGCCAGCTCAGCCTCTCTTGTCATAGTCGGCCCTTCGTAATGAATAGTGGAGTGAAGGGGTTTGTATTAGTGTACTCTTTTTGAAAGGTGTGTGTGGAAGATCCTGCATCATGTGAAATACACACCAACTGGGGTTCTATGTTACAGCATGTTCTGTTTCCCTAACTTTAATATGTCATGATCCATCACATCTAGTATGAAAGTATTGCGGTATTAATGGGATAACTTGTTTGTGGAATGACCCTTCATGTGAGGATCTCCCTGGTTTCACTGTGGAAAGAGGAGACGGTGGTTCTTTTTATAAAGTGTTTTATTGGAATTGAGTAGAAGTAAAGCTTGCTGGATCTGCGATCTCAGAGCCACGAGTCGCAGTGCTGACGTCTGGAGTTGCTATAGTAGACTTTAATGCCAAACGTGGGTCAGACAGTGACCAAGAGCCTGGGGGGGAAAAAGATGATATATTTGTTAAAAACCTCTGGCTTCCCGGTGGATTTCTGTTATCAAGAAAAAGTCTATGCACTGCGCCAAGGAGGCCAAACGTGAAAAAACCTGCGTCCGTACAAACATTCTGTTTTAGTAGCGATGTAGACAACACTATATTTTGACAGTTTGTACGCTGGAATTGCAAATTATTAATGTATAAATAAAATGAAACTGATTTAACTCGAAATATTCCCATGGTGCAGCACACTCATATGGCTGCTGACTCCGCCGGTGGTGGATATTGTTGTCTTCTCGCTCACCTCGCACTCTTTGGCTGTTTCCAGGCTCCTGCACCAATACAATGGTCCCGCTGCACACCCCGTATGTTCTGGGGCAGGATTAGTGACGGCGGGGCAAAAACCTGCATCCTGAAACCAAAAAGAAAATAAGCGAGCGGCAACTGAGTTTTATATTAAAACGTTCTTCTCTTGTGTGTGTGTGTAACGTCTCTTTTGGTGCAGCTTTGCATTCAGTTGAATGTTTGCTGTATGTTAGGATGATGAACTCTGTATCATTGAGCTTTCAGGCTTTTTTTGTTAGTCTCTGGCCTTTTTCGTTGGCACTCTCTCTAACAATACATAATGCAGGGGATTTGGTTAGCAGGTATATTGATTATACAGAACAAAGGGTCCGCTTTATCCAAATGTCATGTGATAAGAGTGAGAGAGGTTTATATATAAGCAAGACTTCTGGATTAGGACAATGTGTTTAATTTATGTTTTAAGAACGACATACTCTTTGCTGTTTATATTGTTCCCCTTAGAAACACATGCGCTACAACGCTGTGGAATATAATATTAATAATTGACTTTGTGTTACTAATTTCTGGGGAGGGGGATCACTGTTCCTGGGGATGTTAAATGAGCTTCTTGCAGGTCCATTTTTACAAAAATCCTCATTCACAATGTGTTTTTAATATTTGTGTAATCTGTACCTTGCATGTTCTCTTGGCGTCCCACGGCTTCTGGAGAATCTGGATCAGCTGCGCCAGGTGCTCTTGTATAAAGTTCTGGCACTGAATAGAGAATAAGACATATTAATGAATGCCTGTACACTAGATTACAGAATATATTTACAGGTATCGGATTAGGATTACTATTTGCCGCATTCCATGTTCAGAACTACATTTTATTATAATTTCATCAGATGTAACTATTACTATAAATGCATTTTTTAATGCAGTGCTGATTTATTTTGAGGATACTTATTGCGCTTACATATTCCTGGGCATGGTGTGCTATAACCCTTTCCGCATCTGGAGTGCGGAGTGTTTAATAACACTTTATTGTATGGGTGCTGGTGTAATTAATAAGTGGTGTTTCTTGACAAGGTGGGGCAATAGTAGTGAGTTCTAATATGACAGCAGCTGGGGAGCTATTCAAGCAAGTCGTATTTCATTAAGACTGTCTGGCTTTGAGTTGCTCCTACTATCTGAATACAGATTTCGATTCACACGTTTTGGGGTAAAATAAGAGATGTTTAAGGAATTTCAGCATTTCTATGTTTCAGGTTCAGTCCATATCCCCCCTCACCTCCTTCCGGTCCAGCTCCGGGTCAGCGCAGACTCGCAGGAGAGCAGCTTTTATGTCGGCCTCGGTGGCATTTTCACCCAGAGTGGGTTTCACTTTGTACGTGACGGCCAGACACATATCGCACGTGATATCGTGACTCAGGACCGGCATTACTGGTAGCTCTGTATAAAGTCACAAAGATTTTAGAAAGCTTTCCTATATGCACCTCATCCCCCAAAAATATTAAATTCTGCTAAATTTGATTGTTTTCATTACAGAGTTTATATCATTGATGTCTAAGGTGGAAAGTCCACGGAATGGATGTAGTTATCAGATTTGCCCCGCTCTGCCTGAAAATCCCCCCCCCCCGGGTTCTGTTATACACCATTAACAACCTCCACCTCATTCACCCGTGGCTGCCCTTACCTGCCCCACAGTTCTCACCAGTGGAACACATGAACAGAAGTCCACAGACCAGTTTTGGCCCCAGTTTGCCAAGAATGAGATCTAGTATGATGACGGTATATCTCTCCACCAAGCACTGGCACACCCCAGCAATCTTCCCGGGCAGGACGAGGCACAGCGCTGTGGCTGACTTTGCAATGGCATCCTGCGGGAGAAGAAACGTCGTTGGGGCATTTTCCCTTTATTAATGGGTCACGATTAAGAAAAAAAAAAACCTGCTGATGGACTCACCTTTGGTATGGCTGCCTCGAAGCGGCCAATGAAGGATTTACACATCCAGCACATTGGCATTGGGATCGGGAAGTCTCCATTTCCACCCTGTAACACCAAGAAATGGTTATAGACCTGCATACGGATTATTACATACATGAAATACCCAATATCTACTTCTTTCTTCTGTCTCCCGGTCGCATTTCACACTAAGTAGTGAATGTTGCATATCCTGCATGCGAGATCCATATATTTGAGAGTCTGGATCCATTCTTGTTGGATAACATTTTATAGCACTTGCTTTACCTGTTCCTGTGAAGCTTTGGTATATACGTTGTGTACATTCTCTTGGATAAGGGGTAATACTTTCTCCAGGATGTGATTGGTCAGTTGATCCGAATTCCAGCTGTTCGATTGGTCCGATGAACAGAAGGTAAGGGAGCTACATATAGCTTGTGGCTTCTGTAAAACAAGGATGGGAAGAATAACTACGCAACAATGTGCCAGTGTCCCAAATCCTTTGTGTCAAAAAAACCTGAGAATATGAGACAGCAAATGGGGGCGGGGAGGAGGAATTTGGAATGGTGAAGGGTATACAGCTGCAATATGTATATTTACCCTCTTCAAGAGGTTCGTAAAGAGGTAAGTGCGTTACTGTGTACAAGAACATTCAATGGCAATACAAGGACCTCTCAGAGGAATTCTTCAGCTCTCGGACTGATCAAATAACAGGAGGCCACCATTTAAGATTAAAAGGAGTGGTTTTTACGGCTTTAGAGAGAGTGCAAACCCCAAATATTAATGTCCTTGATCTCTACGCGCATTCCGACATCAAAGCGCAAGAGGGAACTGTACTTGAGGTTAAGGGGAAAGTTAGAGTAAGGAGGCATAGTGTTGAGGCATGTTGACTTGCAATGTAAGAGGAACAATACGGGAGAGATAAATGGGATAAGACTGTAAATAAAATTCCATCTGTCCGAGACAGCGATTCGCTGTTACCGCCAAGTAGCAGAAGAAACTACGGTTCTATATGTATTGAGTTCCCCGAGATCACCCAATTTCTGAGTAAAGGCTGTGAAACGCTTCCTCAGGTTAGCCCTAAAAAGATAGCCAGGCCACAAAGCTTATACTCACAATCTGACTTTCCAAAACATCAACCAGGATGCCCTGATACTGTTCCACTAACTGGTGACACTGGACAATGAGAGGGGTAATAGGCAAGTGGGAGCACTCCTTGTGCAGGAAACTCTTGACGGTGTCCTACGTTGGATGGGATACAGACGTATTTAGGACAAAATGGTACAAATTAACATTGCTAATTTATGCTGTCCTTACAGGACGTTGTAAGCTCAGCAACCATAACAATTACCTGGATAGACGATGCCTTCACCATGTTGAGCATTATTGCGACAATCTGCTTACACTCCCCACACAGGGTCTCCTGCCAAGAAATTAGACATCAAGAACCAAGATAGAGAGGAATTGACTAACCTCAATAGAACTTTCAAGTCTCCTAACCCATGTAGCTTATATACACCACCCGCGTTTCACACATTACCCTACGCACACACAGCACAATGTATAGCTCAACAGCAATGTCCCCTATACCCAATTCTTTGTCTCTTTCTTATTTTGTGAATGCCAACACCCTACAAGTCCTGATCTCAGCTATAAGTCTGGGTGTTCCCTAATAAATCCAGACGTTATTTAATATATTTCTGGTTGGACTGTGACATAAAGCTGCCAGGGGCCAAGCAGCCCTGTGTGTTATGCTGCATTGTATTAATGCCTCTGGATATTCACATGCTGTCCGATGTATCTCGGGTTTGATGTTACCTCTCCTTCCTTCCAAACAGTGTCCTTGCAGTGATCGATGGCTCCACACTGAGCAGCCGTCACCAGATCCTGACACCAGAATTCTGGACCCTGGGCACATCCATCCTTCACTAGGACGTTGCCAGAAACACCTAAAGGGACAAGCAAAATGGAATCAGAGAATGAACTTCTTAAACAAGCAATGATGACACATAAACTCAACAGACGTGGATTCCATCTGGTGTTTCACAAATAGTTTATGTGATATCCATTTTAAATACTAGCAATACATCTATCAGTTGAGACGTATATCAAGCGGCATATCATCAACTGAGGAACAGGGTCAATGCACAAACAATAAAATACAAACCAAAAAAAACCAAAAAACTATAAAATAACAGCAAATATTAAACCAACAAACAGTCAATATAGCTAAAAATAAGGTTTAACAAGATACGTTATAGAAATGATCACTTTCAGTCATTTTAGGCTGGAAGAATGATCACAGGTGTTGTAGTCTGTGGTACCTGGAAATTGTCAGATTCTCAGGTTTTTAGCCTCAGTCTTAGGAGGAAAAGGCAGCTTCTTAAGCTCACATCCTCTGGATGACTCCGCTACTAATTTTGATTTAGTGATATTGGTGCCTTTCACCTGTACATCACAGATGAAATCCCTGCTTGATTACAGGTGACTTCATTCAGAATATTACTGCCTCCCAAGTAATATTCTTCATAAGGACCATTAGTGAATTCTACCCTTTTGCCAGTAACTACAAAATATTTGTGACAGGCTATTAAAGGGTTAATATTCGAAAAAGTCTCAATGGCAGCCCTTTCAGAAAGTTCTCGTGTCATGGCTGGAGACGTAGCCAGAGAAAACCCCGTTGAAATCAGGGATGTATTCTGTTACTACATATGTGTATGTGTGCGGCATGCGTGTGCATGTGCAGAATCCTTACCTGCGATGACGCACAGCACGCAGACCCAGGTGACGCGTGTCCCTTCCATGTTCGCACGTAGTATGCAGGGTCCCCTCCAAACACAGCCTTTTATACTCCGGCCGGAGGAAGGTGTGCAAACGTAGCTGCCCATATGTATGAGTCAGTGAGGCTGAGAGCCCGACACACACATGCCCCCCTCTGCTACGTGTGTACCTCTCCTACACGCTACTTTCATGATGCGGCGGGGTTGCCAAACCATTGTTTGATCAGGGACTTAAAGAAAAGCGCACTTCAGGGATGATTTCAGCAATATACGGAATGGAATCTACATTTTACTCAATGCTGCCCTGAAGTCTGCGCTTCCTACTCGCACGGATGATTTGAAAACAGTCTGATGATCCTCCAATTCATTGCATTCATGCCGTCCCATCCTGCCCGAACCTAAAGCACGGCATCAAATCTACATACTGACCCCAGTGTCTAGAACTATTACCCGGAATCGCTTTGAGCAATCATACTATTACTAATATAATGTGACAGCTGTTTTGTTAAAAAAACACAACATTTGATGGCAGATAAAGACCATTCAGCCCATCCAGTCTGCCCTCCTGCCAAACATTATCTGGTCCTTGGACTTTTCTTCAGTGGCGTCGCTAGGGTGGCCAGAGAGGGCCGTGCACCCTACATAATCTCATACTCAATCATACTGCCCACCAACGCCAGGGCAGGCGGGGAGATCATAGATCTCCAACCAGCCCAAAATAAAGACCTTTGTCTCCCTGCTCCCTCACGAAGCACACCGGCTTTTAATGCTGATCGCCACTGAAGCCGCGCGCACCAAGATGGAGCAGTGAGAAAAAAAACTGTATGAACAGAACTCGCAACCACAAGACTTAAGGAAGGGGAGAGATAGTAAAAAAGAGAGGTAACGAGGAAGGGATAAAAATGGGGAGATAAAGAAAAAGGGCACAGAATAAGAGGAGGAGAAATAAAGAGAAAGGATGGGAGGATAAAGAGAACAAAGAGAGATTAAAGAGAAAGGGGAGCGATAAAGAGAAAAGACAGAAAGAAATGAAAAAGAGGAGAGACAATAAGGAAATGGAAGAGACAGAGAAAAAAGAGAGACAAGAAGGAGGAGAGTAAAGAGAAAAGAGAGAAATGTGATAAAAATAAATTGAAGAGATAATGAGAAGGGGGATGAAAGAGAGGGGGAGAGATAAAGAAGAGAGGAGATAAACAAAGAGGAGAAATGGAAAAAAGGTGGGATAAAGAGAACAAAGAGAGATAAAAGAAAGGGGATAGATACAGAGCCACCTTCCTCTTCTACTAGGGGTAAGCTATAGAACCCAGTGCCCTGCTTACATTTCCTAACGCTTTGTTATATTACCCATCCTGAAAAATGTATCATCATTGAATACAGCACACAAACATGACTGGAAAGCAATAAAAGTGAGGAAGACACAGAACATTTCCTGTCATTTACATCTGTGCATTTATTAATTATTAATAATTGTTATTATTTATTATATTAATTCTGAGGAGACATGAGGTTTAGGTATGCTTGATTAACAGCAAATCCTATCCATGAAAACTTATTTTTTAATCTTGATCCAGTAAAAACTGAAACTCTTGTTGATTGTAACTACACAATCCCTTGTTACACTTCTGCTCCGCCATGCTTATGTTCATGAATATCTCCTGATGATGCCGTAGTGGCGTGTACGGGGAAACGCGTGGCGGGTTTATGTTGATTGATCAGTTCCAGTCCCAATTCATAATATTGGCAGGGTAGTGCATTAATTATATTCCGTTTAGTGATCACTTTAGGGCACACTTTATGTTGTGGATTTAGGGATATTTTATGGTAAGTATGGTCAGCGCTCAGTGATCAGGACTGGGGGGTCTGCATATTCCCGTCTCTAACATGAGACGTGTAATAAGGGACTGTGTAGTTACAATTCGACGAGTTTGAGACTCTTTCCTTATACCTATGTCATCAGGGCCATTCTTCATCTATTTATGAGTCTAGTTCTGGGGCATTGAAGATGTGTTTGTCCGCATTTTTAAAACATTTAAGCCATTTGTATAATTATATGGATCAATAACCCACTTGACTGGAGAAATATTTGGAACTTTTAAGTACTCCATAAGTGTTATGTAGTGGTTTCTATGTATGTACACCAAACGCTGGCCAACAGGAAGATGGGTGTTGTGGGTAAATTATGGTAAGATGATAAACCTCAAATGACTATGTATTTATTTTGCTGACAGATTTTCACACACACACACACACACATTGATGCTTACACACACACGGACACATGCACATTCATGCTCACACACACTTATGTATGTAGGGCCCCCATTAGTCTAAGCTAGGGCCTCAGAGGTTGGAAGAAAATAGATCTATACATTGCTTCCCAGATTCCTCACGTCATATCACAGTAATGCCATAACTATTTTGCCATTGTGCATAATTATTGTGCCCAACGTCTGGCTCGTAGAACGTGGCATCAGCAGGATTCTCTGTCCAGAAGTATCACATATATCTGGGCAGAGGACAGTGGAACAGCGTGCAGAGGTCCATGCAGGTCTGAGTGCAGCACCGAGAGACAGCTCAGAGTATCATGCAGCACTAAGTGACAGCCTAGAGGTCCATGCAGCTCTGAGTGACCCCTTAAGCAGAAATTACCTGATATCCCGCTTCCTAAAGACCAATTCTGCACCCCCTTCCCATCCAGTGAGTCTTTTTACTACACCCGAGATCACGTCTGCTACCCTTTGGTCAATCTTACACTCAGACATGCTCACGCACACCAACACACTTCTAAGTCAAGTGTGCTCTCTAATATTTCATAATTAGTTACATAACCTTTTCTCATGGAGTGTTCTGCAAATACCACTTGGCCGTACTTTCTGTATATTGCGGACACAGCTGAACTTAGTCATTGAGTGCCTCGGGGGCAATATGTACAGTTAATAGTAGCTGGAGTTATTTATTTTCTTTTATTAACATTTTAGGTTATAGCGAGGCTTCCGAACGCCGGTGCTCGAGGTCCACACACAAGCCAGACATTCTGTGCTTTGTAGCCTGAAAACAAGCAGCTTTATGAATGTTTCATTGAAGTGCCTGCGCTGAAGCTGCAAAACCTAAAAATGTTAACTTGTATTTGCGACCCTCGATAGGAGCAACATCACTGTGCAGATGTCTAACACATTTCCACCGGAGGGATGCCGCTGGGCCCAAAGCAAAGTATTAAAGTAGAGCACCCCGGTCCATGAGCTGCAGTTGGAACGCACAGGCCTGGAATTCTTGCTGTAGTCTTTGTGTGGGCGCCACTTAACCAAAGAAACAGAATTTGACGGCAGATAAGAACCTAGTCTACCCATTTTGTTTCCTGTTGTAGAGCCTCAAACCTTAATCAGTCCTTGGTCACGTCTTATATTTAGGAACAGTATGCCCGGCCCATTGCCTTACTGTGTTAACCTCTACTACTTCTGCTGGGAGGCTGTCCCACTCATCTATAACCCTCCCAGAGGACCTGTGCAGCAGCCGTGTTCGCCTTATGGATAATCAATGCCTATTACAGTAGCTTAAAAAATAGCTGGAAAGCTACATGGTGGCTTCAGGGCAATCAATGGAGAATGGATGTGATGTATTGCAAGAAGAACATGGCGTACATGTTGAAGATGGCACCAGATGTACACGCTAAGGAATGTATCATTAATGGTTAGCCTTTATCTATTTTAACCAATACCCCTAAGAAACATACTTTTTCTAACACTAAAAATGCTATACAGAGGGAATATAAATTAGTGTTACATTCTTGAAGAGTGGAAGAAATGTACACATGTACCGATTAAATGTTACTTAACAACGTGACTAAAATCGGAAGGTGGCTGGCTGAGCAGAATTTTATTGCGCTGGTCAATGTGCCCAAGCCAATACTTTAGAAAGCCAATCTTTGATTGAAATGCTTTCTCATTAGGGCTGAACTATTACAAAAATAAAAACACTTGTTTTATGGATTGGTGATTAACATTTAGTGAGGACATCTGGTGGCACAATGTTTTTGGCTGCCTGAAGACTCAGTGGTCCACTGGCTCCTTACCCAAAATGTCAAATTCAGTATTTTTTTTCCATGAAGCGCCATTATTTTTAAGACATCTTGATAAAGACAATAGCCAGGCCTGGTTTTAGCAGCAGGTATCACCTAAATCAGGGAGGAACTAGACATATTCTTCATACGCAGACAGGTCCAAAGTGGTGGCAACTGTGCCTTTCTTTCCTACCCTGATGTCCATCCTTGCTAAGAGCTCAGAATGTTTGCTGGGTATGAGTTGATCATCACAGGATAGGTCACGCAGAGCTGGGGAAAAGTGGCCAGAAAGGTTGGCCTGTCCACACCGGCCCCTGCCTGGAGAAAGAGGAAAGTGACTGGGAAACACGGGAAAGCAGCAGATCAAATTCCAGATCAAACCCAGACAGTTCCCAGGTATGAGTATGAATCATAATGTTCTACAGCCAGGGAGTTTTGTTTGGTCTACGACCGGTACTGGCAGCAACCAAATCATTGAGAGTCCCCAAGCTATTCTCAATGTTTGAATTGTACCATATACATGTGTTTAAGGGCATTTTACTAATATACACAAACATGTATATATTAAAGTATTTGTGTGTATTCTGATATCTTTATTCATGTTATTATGAGCCAGAAATGCCATCTAATTTAGGAAAAAGAAGCACACTACAGGCCACCGCGCACACTATTCCTGTGAGTTTTACTCAGCACGTGAGTGATGCAGGTGACACTTTCTGGCTCGACATATAGGCGGCATCTGAAGTGTTAGAAACACAAATAAGCAGAGCTTTGTGGCACTCCTTACTTATTGCACAACTAAGAGCACACCGTCCAGACAGTATGATCTCTTATATGTTATTCCTATATAATATAAGAAAGGGACCGGAACATAGAAAGCCTTTGATGTGTCAGTATTACAAAACACCCACCATGTGGGAGAATGCAGGGGAGTAAGAACAGACTGGGAGTTTCTGGTCAGAATAGAAATAAAAAGAAAGCCGTAAGAGCCGCGTTTGTCATGCAGGAGACCGTATGGTAGCAAACAGCTATCTGTCTCTTAGGAAACTACAACTCCCATGATGCTCCACCAAGGTAAAGGTATAGAATTGTACTGCATCAGCTATGGAAAGAAAACAAGCAACCTTGGTAAAGATGGCACCATAATGGGCTATGTCTATTCTTCAGAGATATTGTCATGGGAATTGTGGGTATTCTGTTGATATTCAGTGACGCTCACAAAAATCCTATTATTAGTATTGTATTAAAAGTCGGTTTCCAAAAATATTGTTTTTTGTATTCTAGTTTTTTTTTTTACTAATAATATGTTTTAAGGCAGATAAGCAGATCACTCTCAGGACACTGTAAATCAAATCAAAATCAAATCATAAACTATCCAAGTCTATTTCACATAAACCTAGTTAATGGTTTAAATATGAAATTAGCAGAACGCGCTTCCAATCCACCGGTACTTGGTTTTTCTTACTGTTAGTTGACAATGTAACACAACCACACAATGTAACACTGGAAGGGCGGAGCCTCCAGGCACGCCCTCTCCTTCGTTCCTCCAATGGGGGGAGGGGATGTTCCCAGACGATCCGCCATTTTGCTGAAGTTCACCAGGAGGCCAGAATAATAAAGACAGGTTCACTGAGAAAGAGAATCTGTAATACTCTGGCCTCTCTGTGGACTTCTGCAAAAAAAGGGCGGAGTCAAAGGTACATCCCCTCCCCCGTTCTACCAATTGGAGATGGTGTGTCTGGAGGCTCTGCCCTTTTGTTGTCCGAAACCTTATGGACCAAAAATGAAACGAAAAATGAGTCCAAATTATTTTTGATTCTTTTTCACAAGTCTACTGTACAGGATTTCTTTTAAACAAATTAAGTATCATCACTGGTTGTAGTCACTCACAGCACCATTGGGCGGTTGCAACGTTCAATTGGAATCTCACTCACTGGAGCTTCCAGGAGGATATCTAATGGCTCAGTGGCAGGAGAGAAAAAAGTATCAAATGCAGGGCCTCCCTCAGAAATCTTGGGGCCCAGAAGACACCATAAAACAGGGCCACTGCCCTGTCCTGTATTCACTGGGGACACCAGACCTCAAATTCCAGAAAGGGATCTATTGGGGCCCCAAAGCCCACAAAGGCTGCAAGGGCCAATGGGGAGGCATGTGACAGAACAGGGATGCCAGGCCCCTGCTTGTCTGGACTCTATACAAAGGTACTGGTTGTACCCTAGTGATGGCGGCCCTGATCAAAGGATTGGGTGCCTAATAATCAGACTATATGGACAAAAGTATTGGGACACCCCTCCTAATTTTTGAATTTAGGTGTTTCAGCCACACACAGGTTGCTAAAAAGTACATAAAATCAATAGAACAGGCAGCCATCTCCATAGACAAACATTACATTGGCAGTTTAACGGGTCGTACTGAAGAGCTCAGTGACTTTAAATGCAGCAGTGTCATAGGATGCCACCTTTTCCACCGGTCAGTTTGTGAAGTTTCTGCCCTGCTAGATCTGCCCCGGTCCGCTGTAAATGCTATTATTGTGAAGTGGAAATGTCTAGTAGTAACAGCTCAGCCACAAAGCAGTCGATGCACACACAGTCACAGAGCAGGCCGCAGAGGACTGAAGAGCGTAGTGTATAAAAATGATCGGTACCATCACTCACTACAGAGTTCCAAACTGCCTCTGGAAGCAACATCAGCACAAGCGCTGCGTGTCAGGAGCTTCATGAAACGGGTTTCCATGGCCAAGCAGCTGCACACAAGCCGAAGATCACTAAGCGCAATACAAAGCGCCGGATCAAGTGGTGTAAAGCGCATCACCACTGGACTCTGGAGTAGCTGAAACGTGTTCTCTGGATTGATAAATCAACCTTTTCCTACCGGACAATACCTGCCGGAATGCATATAGCGCCTACTGCAAAGTTTAAAATATAGAATTTGTTCATATGAACCATTTTTCCCATCTAGTTTGGTATCTTTTACACAATTCTTTCTATGCATGTAACGGGAGGAGATAAACACATAATTCTGGAACAAGGAGAAAGCCTACACGTATGTGCAAACCTATGGATAAAGCTGTACTTACAGGCGTCTGCAAGGACGCCCCAGCCTGCAAAACACTGTCAGTACATTCAGTTTTAGGGTATATTTCTTATTTTGAGCTGAGTGCTTATTTCTATATTAGAAACACAAGTTTCCAGGAATAATATTCACTGAATAAACCAAAGTACATTTAGTTACTGATCTTTCTTGGGCATTAATAAATACCATATTGACTCAAACATATGCCATGTTTTTTGAGTTTTGTTTAGCACTACACATACACACACTTTAACACAATACATACACTTTAACACTATACATACACTTTAACACTATATATACACACATACACACACTTTAACACAATAGACACACTTTAACACAATACATACACTTTAACACTATACATACACTTTAACACTATGCATACACTGTAGCATCTCTGCTTGCATACTACGGAAGGGTCACGTGATACACACGTTGTGACCCCTCTGGCCAGCGGCCAGCGTTGGTGCCCTGCACCCGTCTCAGCACTCAGCACCCGTCTCAGCACTCCCCTGCCCTAGCAATGTCATGCTTTATGCTAGTGCCTAACCTGAGGAATGTGACCCTAAGGCCATAAATGTTCCATTGGGCCCCAGAGAGAAGAGGGCAAAGACAGACTGGGACGTGGGAGTCTTCTGTTGTTACATTGCTTGCGCGCATTTTTATGTAAACATATACACTGAATTCTTACCTTGTGTCCTGGATTATAGATTTTTGGGTAAAAAATGTGCAAATAACAATACAATTCTGTTACATACATGTTTTACATTTGATGTATCTATATTTCTTTGCTTGTTGCTGTCTGGGCCAATGTATGCGAATATATTAAGAAATAACCCATAACATTTCAAGTTTATGGTTTGTTTGGGTTGGCTTTACTAAGGCTTTTTAAGTGACTCTGATATCTAATGAAAGAACAATAAGGTACATAGAACAATATAAAGTATATTCTGCTCTAAATTCCAGGGGAAGTGCCTTTCATCTTTACTGCAGGGGGCAGTACTGTATACGTGTCAGCATATACGATATATATTTACACCACTAGGTGGCAATATTGTACACGTTTTTCTCAGTAGGGGCTATGCGAACCTACCGAGAATAAGTTACACACAGAGCTTTATGTCAGTCTGGTGCTAAAGTATGATGTTATAATATAAACATTTCTTTGGTTACTCTGGTGATAAGTCCACTTTGCAAATGGTGATTTATTACATAGGCCGCATAGATTTTGTAGAATAGTTTTGGGAAATGGTGTTCTGGCTACTAGGCTGACAGCAAGCGGAGCCACTTCTGCATTGGGGCAGGTAGGACCATATTTGTAAAATATAAACCACTGGGCTGCCCTAGGCCTGACCGAGGGCAGCTCCCCTGCCGCCCCAACCACTTACCTCCGCTGCCACTGTCTACCATGCTGAACTAAGAATGGTGAACCAAGAATGCACAGCTGCTTGATAGCCTGTCCTACGGTGAGTCCCTGCTTGGAAGCATCTCAAGTTTTAGCTCTCTTGTGCCAGACGTACGTTTCGGCCTTCAGTTGCCTCCCCAGTGGTGCACAGTTGGTATCCCTCTAGGCACAAGAGAGCAAGAAGGTCCACATCTGTATCCACCCAAAGAGATCACCAAAAGGGTAAAATATTATGCAAAACAAATATGAGAAACTCAGCTGCTTCCCGCTTTATAGCATGTGTTACAGTGAGTCCCAACCCGGGACCATCCAACTGATGAGGCCATGAAGGCCAAAACCTGCGTCTGAGGTTTGTTGGTTCCCTCATGCGGTGCAAATTTGCCTCACATTTTGGTTTCGGACTGCCCTTGGGGCAGGAATAGACTGGATAGATGGAGATTTTTCCTCTGTAATGGCACAATAAAGCTAACACTTGGCATACTCCCAATTGGAGGCAGGCATGAAGGATTTTTTAGTCATGGATGGCATTGTCAGGGCTGGTTCCAACAACACCAGACGAAGGATGCTCAATGAAGTCTCCTGGACTAAAATGTTCCTGGCCATTCAGTTGGACAGCCATCATTCCCCATGGACCAACGCAGCAGACAATTGTCAACACTGATTCTGTACAGATATCATTGCCTCCAGTCTAACACCAGAACTTGACATTTTTGGGCTGTCTAGGCAAACTTTTTGGGGAAACCATCAAGATTTATGGGCTTTGTTGTCTACTCTATTTTATTGTTGGTATTATGCTGCGTGCTAGCTCTCTGACGTGTAGATACTCTAGTGGACAATTAACCCAGGCTATTCACTATTCAACACCTTGGGAGTAATATGTCTTAGTCCCATAGAAGGGATTTGACCACCTTTCAGATTTATTTTATTCTCAAATCTTTAATTTTAACCCCTTAAGGACAATGGGCGGTCCCTAAACCCATTGAAAACAATGCATTGTGAGCCCGTACATGTACGGACTTTGTCATTAAGGGGTTAACAAGTGCGGAAAAAAATTGTTTACATATGACAGTGGTCAAGCTTTGCTAAGGATACCTAGAGACCTATTTTGACCAGATTTTCCGTCTACGTGCCACCAGTCATATATGTTTGGGACTGCATACTTCTGTATGATTTCGATTAGTCCTTCAAAATAACGATAATGTCTAAAGGTCATTAATGACATGTAATTAACATGTTTTAAAGCTGCTGTACATGTGATGTTCTATCAGCACAGGACACCAGTGAGTCTCACGAAGAGCACCCAACGTCAGTAAGTAGTGTGGTAAAGGCACCTTAATGTGCTGGGCACGTGTACTGAGCGGCTGGGCACGCGTACTGAGCGGCTGGGCACGCGTACTGAGCGGCTGGGCACGCGTACTGAGCGGCTGGGCACGCGTACTGAGCGGCTGGGCACGCGTACTGAGCGGCTGGGCACGCGTACTGACCGGCTGGGCACGTGTACTGAGCGGCTGGGCACGCGTACTGACCGGCTGGGCACGCGTACTGAGCAGCTGGGCACGGATTCGATCTCAACGCTGAGCTTTATGTAGCAAGAATTCAAAATATTTAAAAATGCATTTCTCAAAACTGTGGTTAAATCAAGGAATATGTTACGTTTACAATAATGTTTTTCTAACAGAGGGCTTTGTTAAAAATGAATTATTCCATCTTAAAAATGATGTTATATAAAATAAAATGTTGGTATTTAGAAACGGTGTGTTCCCTGTGGAACACTTTCACCAAATTGCTTGCGCTTGTATAGACCGCAAGATAATTTTGCTAATAACTTTTTTATAAATCGTGTTTGCATTCCCTGGCACAGCGGCATTCATAAAATAATCTTTGCTTAGCGATTTGACATGCCCAATACGTAAATCACTTGTGGTTATCATCAGCAGGCACGCATCATTTTTGAGTGACAGGTGCACTAGTGGGACTTTCCATTTGATCCACTTTCGGATCGTTCTCCTTTTTGCCCCTGCAAGCGCCAATAACTCATTTTGTATATTTGTTTGGTTTATCTTCAGTTTTTTTTTCTCTTTTAGTATGCATTGTTTTTGCTGTTGTTTTTAGTTTCAGTCCGGTCCTGCAGCCTCAGGCCGTAAAAAGGGTTAATCAGGACTATTTGGAGTTTTGGGAGAGAACTTTGAATGGGTCCCTGTGTCTTGGGCATTGACTGATGACCATCTGACCTCTGGTCTTCAGCTGACTAGGACATGAAAGACTAAGGGGCTAATTAAAAAGATAAAGAGGAGGGAAGGAAATTGGGAGTTAATTAATGTAGATACTTTACTCAACCAGCTGCAAAGTCTTGAGAGGGGTTGGAAAGGAGTTTATTATAGAGACATCTAAAACAATATGGCTGTATCATTGTAAATGTATGTAAATAATATATACATCATACACGTGAAATTCAGATGTATCTCTATATGCATGTACAGCAACAGAAATGTATACAATATATCTACAATATATATATTATACAATGTAAAAAGAAAACATATCACAGTAGCAGGTAAGCATAATGCAGAATATCATGTATTGCATCATAATGTAGGTACGGTATATCACACGCACCTTCACAAGTAATAAGTACCGTATACATTCTATATACAACAATGTAATTCAGAGAACAGCGCAGGTGCATCATGGCACATCTACAGAGACATGCAGTGTACTGCATCACACGCCGCATGCGCACATTATCGGTGGCTACCATATAACCAGAATAATCAGCTGCCTAGTGTGCCCACTTGGTCAGAGACCCCCTGAGAGCCGCTGCAGTTAATGTATTTACAGCACCATCTGCACTGCTATAAGTTTAGAAACATAGATAAGAATCATTCTGCCTGTTTAATCTGCCCATTTTTTCTGACGTAGAGACCCCGATCTTAATTAGTACTTGGTCTTGTCTTAGATTAAGGATAGCTTTATGCATGTCCCATGCATGTTTACATTTCCTTCTGCTGGGAGGATGTTCCATGTATCTACCACCCTCTCGTTAAAGTTTGGCGTTTAACCTCTTCTTCTAACATTGTTCTCATTCGATCTGGCTGAATTTTTGTTGCACAATACCTAACCTGTGATTTATACATGTTAAACTTAACCAGCCATTTACCTACCTAGCCCTACTGTAGGCCTTAGGGCTCGAAGAACGGATTAAAGCCTCTGGAGATGGCCGGCTGAAACCGATGAACTCACCTGTCTTCAAGGGACACTGTTGGTTTATGATGTTTGTCAGGGCTATAACTTGTGAGAAAAAATGGGCACCTCCAAATAACCAACTGGGAGACAGATTTTCAAGTATTCGATAAAGGGAAAATATTAATTTCTACATGAAAGCATTTAATCTATCTATCATATATCTATCTATCTATCCATTTATCTATCCATTTATCTATCTATTATCTATCATCTATCTATCTATCTATCTATCCATTTATCTATCTATCTATCCATCTATCTATCTATCATCTATCTATCTATCTATCTATCTGTCTATCTATCTATCTATCTATCTATCTATCTATATCTATCTATCTATCCATTTATCTATCTATCTATCTATCTATATCTATCTATCTATCTATCTATCTATCTATCTATCTATCTATCTATCTATCTATATCTATCTATCTATCTATCTATCTATCTATCTATCTATCTATCTATCTATCTATCTATATCTATCTATGTATCCATTTATCTATCTATCTATCTATCTATCTATCTATCTATCTATCATCTATCTATCTATCTATCTATCTATCTATCTATCTATCTATCTATCTATCTATCATCTATCTATCTATCATCTATCTATCTATCTATCTCTATCATAAGCGTGATCTGTAGGATGTAATAAAACATTTAATTTCAGGTTTTCCCAGAGCTTTTGAGAGTGCATACCTCCCGTTAAAAAGTTAAAAGCGATTACTAATCATTAAAAAAATGTAATCTTGTTGGTGTGTATAGCTAGGAGAATACAAAACCGGGTGATTTAAAAGCATTTGGTTAGCTATCTCAGATGAGAAGGAGTTAAACATTAAGTGTTGTGGAGCACAGAGGAGAAACTCCACGGCTAATGATTTCGATAATTGCCTTCCCATTTTCTTCTCTCTGCCTTGCTCTCATTCTTTCCCTCTCTCCCCTTCTCCCACTATTGTTGCATCCTCTATAACATTTTTCTCTCCCCCTTTCTTTTTTAATGCCCTTCATCTCTTACTACCCCACTGAGTCCACCTTTCCGGCCATCTCTCTTTCTCTCTTGCATCGCTCTACTTCTTCTATTCCTCTCTCTTTCTCTGTCTTCCTCTTTCACTCTCTCTCTCTCCTTCTCTTTCTCCCTCCTTCTCTCTCTCTTTCTCTCTTTTTTTTCTCTCTCTCTTTTCCTTTCCATCCATTCTTATTCTTTCTCACTCTTCCCTCTTTTTTTTTTCTTCTTGGCGGATTTGCAATTTCCCTATAAAAGTGAGAATTCATTTCCAGGCTAATGCAGTGTCAGGCGGCTGTTTACTGAGCATGGATGATATATCGGGGACAGTGCATACAGAGGACTAGTTAATGATGCATTGAATTAAATCCTGACTCCTCAGCTGAGCTTTGCGCCTCCCTCTAGTTCTCAGGCTCTACTCTCCCTCCTTCTCCCACAGTCTGCCTCTTATTCTCCCCCATCTCTCTCCAGCTAGGAGCGCAGGGTGATGTCAATGATTCTCTGCATTCCATGGAATGTCCAAGGAGATCCTGCACGGTCACCAGTGAAGCTTATTGATGAGGAGTGCGTATGGGACAAGATTTAGCAGAATAAAGACCTATAGGAAAAAAATGAACTTGAGATAAGATTGACACGGAGGGGGCAAAAGAAAAATAAGGAAGAGATGACGGGACGTTAAGTGGGCAAAGAGGGCAAAATGACATGAGGGGAACAGGCAAGATGAAAGGGTTCCCGTATTTTGTTGGCTAGAAAGGGGCTACATTATGAGACCCCCACTACTGCCAAGAACAGATTTCACTCACACTAACATTCAGAAGGAGCTACATCCACACTTTGAGAAATGGCTAGACCAACACTTACCTTCAAAAAGAGCTGGATCCCCACTCACATTGAGTAGTGGCTAAATCAACACTCACAGGGGAAGTGGCTAGATGATTAGTTTCAACTATGAGATTTTAGGTCTAAAGGATGATCACCTCCATTTGTTTGTATATATGAGTATGAGTGTATGAGAGCAATGTATCATATAAAGGTGGTACATTTGTCCGTGTAAAACGTCCCTTCTCCATTGGAATCAGGTCATGCAGGAGCATGCATACAACAAACAGGATTAGGTCCAGTGTCTTATACGAGGCCCACCACCTAACTGATCAGTGATACCCCATCTCATCGAGGGTGTCTACAAAGGAACGGGTGACAGATGCATGTGCCGATTGAAACAATGTACGAGAATATTAAAAACAAGAAACAGTAATGCGCATGCTGCTTTGAGTGTCTACCTTACCCTTATGGGCGCAGTGTAGTTCAGAGTACTCTCCCAAAGAGGCATATAAAGTAAGTGAATACGGCCCATTTCCTCAAGGATTCGAGGTACCCAGGAGGACCTCTCTATTCTTACTGTTCCTGTTCCGTTCAGATGTACAGAATTAAGAACGATTTGTATTTACAGAGGTGTATGGAATGGGAGGAATTAATTAAAAAACAATGGATTTAGTATGAAACAATATATCGCTTTCTGCCTGGGATCTCAAAGCCGCCATTATTGAACTAATTCATATGTAACACCTATGTTATCAGCTCGTATGTTGCTCCCTGGCTTCATACCTTTTTTTTCTTTAACGCATAGATATTATGCTCCTCGGTTTTTAGTGCATTTTATGTGGCTTCCAGTTCCAGCTAATTAGAATGGGAGTCCATCCAGTAACACATCGGATGTCAGAGCAAGACCTTAATACGCATACAGATCCACTTCTGGGTCTTCTCCATGGCTGCGGGTTTAGACTTTGCTCCTCTTTACATGAGAGATCCCTCCATATTTACAGACTTTGTGGATCACGGGAGATCCTTTTATACTTTCATTAGTTTCATATACAGTAAATACTGTAGCCACCTTAGACTGTCATACTTTATGTTTAAAACTGATACATGCATAATACATACGGTAGCTCATTTTGGAGATATGCGTTCAAAACAGGATCTGGCACCACAACTAGAAATTGGATTTACATGAAGAAATGGAGAGTTACTGAGTGTTTACACGTGAAATGTTAATTCCGCTGAACACGATGTTCGACCAACTCGATCATTTACAGCATTTTCCAATCCTTCTTATTCTCTGCTTCACGTATAAGGAGTCATATGATTTCTTTTAGGGACAATCTAGCAGGGCTTGAAGCCCAGTCAGGATGGACATGCTGGTGAGCTTCTCAGGGTGTATCAGACCTTCATGTGCATGGGGACCTAAGTCTACTTAATGCTGAGTAATGGCCCAAAAGTGGCCATCTGGTACTTTTTGTTTCAGAAAGTCATCCTCCCTGTCATGAATTATGCGTAAAGTGATATCTGAAAGACAGAGGTGGGTGAGCCCAGGTTTGCTGGACTGGCCGGAGTGTGCAAGGACCGAAAGGCTGAAATAGAGATGGGGTTTCAGTTGTCTCAGCTCCTGGTCCTACAAACCGGGCAGAGCCTTTGGGCTCTTCTGAATGCTCATGATGTTTTTCTTATTGTTAATTATGATATCTGGATGATTTAATGTCATAATAAGGATATTGGGCTGAGGGACATTACAGCTAATTGTATGTTTTACATGTTTCTCCAAGAACATTGTAAATAGCCAAAGAGGGACACTTGGTTTTCGGGGTTAGTGGTTTGAGATTTTAGGAGTATGTGGACTTTGTGACCTATTCAGCTGAGTTATTTTGAGACAGAGTAGCGTTCTACACAATTAACAAATGTCCTGCCCTTTATATACATATTATCACGGCTAAAAACTCATGTGGGAGGTAGGCACATACCGTATATCTCTTATACGGAGCCCAGGCATTGGGAGAATTATGGTGTTTCCAATATAATGTTTTAATGGCAGACTTTCCTTAAACTGCAGAGTAGTGCATGTCGTACTTTAACCTCTTTGCAGTCCTATGTAACAAACTAACATATAATAAAAAATAATAACTCATATCAGGACTCTCTCTGCCTCAACATACAGAATGATTTCTAATGCACAGCACCAGAATCAACATAGGCTGTATAGGGGGAAGAAGAGTAATTAAGAGGGCAATTATTATTAGTATCAGTATTATTATTATTATCATCATCATCATTATTATTGTTATTATTCTATTAGTACTTGTTGTACAGTGTAATGTAAGGAAGTTTTTCTTTACCGAGAGGGTGGTGGATAAGCGGAACAGCCTTCCAGCATAAGTGGTAGAGTTTAAAAAAAAAATGTGCAGACGAGAAGGTTCTTATCTGCTGTCAAGTTCTGTGTTTCTATTGAAAGGGTCTAGAATTGGCGGACTACGAACAACCAATACATTAGGCAAGGGGGCCCTGCTCGCAAGCTGACAATCTACTAATTCCATTGTACGGCGCTATGGAATATGATGGCGCTATATAGAAACCAATAATTAATAAGTGCATGCCAGCGGCTGTATATTTCTTTAATTATGAATAAAGGAATATCGGTGACGGGGGCCATCCCTGTGTGATCGGCTCTGACTTTTATTAGGTTTGGATGACCAGATCTGTGGATGGGCTTTGCTGATCTTCGTCCCTGGCGGCCCTCTCTGTCCCGTATAACAGGGTCTTGGGGGTCTCCCCTGTCCCTGCGTGTCGCACCTTAGAGCTGCCTGACTCTCTCGCTCTCCATACAAGCTGTCTGCCTCTTAATTCCCTCCCCTCCTCCCTCTCTATGATTTATGGCCAGTCCTGCAGTTTCTGACAAACTATTTGTTGGAAAATGAGATTTTTCTGCTGTTGGATGCTTCCTCTAGGAGTGGAGGGAGGGTGGGGGGCACACCGCGGACCCCCCCAGTGCACACACAGTGCCACGCATGAAAGGGGTCCCCCAGCCATAGCCCAGCCACTTAAGATAAATGAGGGAGATTAGGAAAGCGCTCTATGGAAACTTCTTCCTAGCCTTGTGTGTCTGTCATGCTGTCATTTATACTAGCCTTGCGTGTGCGTGTTATTATGTATGTTTGTGGTGTTCAAATACATTTGACTTGGGCAATCGCTAGTCTTTACTCCTAGCCTTTGTCGGGATGGAGCGGTGTGAGGGCACCCTGGAAGCAGCAGCGAAAATACCCTGATATGGTCGTGTTACAGCAGAGGGGTTTATTCACTAAAAGGAGAGTCTTGCTTCAACCGCTGGGATTCACTATACGTTATGTAAAGCTTCTGCTTGGCCGGTCCTGTGTAATGTATAGTTAATTCAGTGAAATTCCTCCAAAGTCTTCTGACCCAATATACATTATACATTATACAGGGCCAGCTGAGCCATTCTTGCTAGTGTTGGCTCTATATAGTGAAGTGAGAGTTAAAAGCACAACTCGCTCTCCCGTTAGTGAATAAAGCCCTTTGTAGCGGTGACAAGCGAGGCCAGGTTCCTCAGTCTGGGAAAGATGTCCCCCTCGGTCCCGGCACCTGCCGGTGTCACCCGGTCTGCATGGCGGTTTGGACAGTAAACGCAGAGCAATATTTAGTAGGGTAGGGTTATCTAATTATTTAAATGTAGGAATAGATCACAAATCCCATTACTCTAATCCAGCCTTCCTGATGCTGCAGCATGCAACGAAACATGTAATGAAACATTCGCCTCACAGCCTTTGATGTACGTTATAAATGACTAAACCCCCATCGCCTATGCATTATACACGCCTATGCATTATTAACCCTTTAATAGCCCACTGTGAAGATTCTTTTTAGTGACTCACCAAGTGTGTTAAACAAACGCCTTAAAACAGGTCCTGCAAAGATAAACTCAATTGAGTCACCTGCATTCAAGCAGGGATATCAGCCGTAACATACTGACAGCGAAAACATCAACTGGCGGTTTTATATATGATCCCCTCAGTGTAGAATAGGAAGGACTCCGTTCCAGACTGTGTGACCCTGAGAATCGGCCCCTTCACCCTATGACCCTGGGATGTGGGCAAAAAAACCCTTAAGACTTAGGGGCAACCCCTGAGAATGCCTAGGTTTGATTACACAGAGCTGATTCCTCCCCTGTATTCTGCATAATGTGGGAGGATTGTGTATTGAGATCTGTTTACTGCAGTTTAGTGAATAAGCCCCTTTATCGCTGCATATCATCACTAGTTTGGGATTTGATGAATTCATTCCAAATTATAATTAATATCACTACACGTCACGCTAGTATCACGGAACAGCACATACGGTGCATACGGTGAATATATGAAGAATTGCTGTGGATTAGAATTTGGGATAGAATTTTTTTTTGTTGCTATTGTACTGCTCTGCAGAGTATGTCAGGTCTATATATATATATATATAAATATATATAAATAAGTAAATATATATATATATAAAATAGATCGTGTGAGCGTTATCTCTGCTCTGAGAATTCGGTTTCTGTACAATCTGAAGAGCAGAGTTTGTGGAATTGGAAGCGCTCTCTATGCTCACTTGCACATTTGATATTTATGTTATATCCGTTTTATTATTATATACGAAAACTTTTATTTTTAATACATATTTCATATACAGGATATCGGTTTGTCTTTAGAGCATCGGGGACGGCTCACTGCTGGCAGTAGCCGCTATTTCTTTCTTCTGTCTTCTTTTCTTATCTAGAATTATCTGTCCTTCCGACCGGCGCAGACTTTTCCAGAATTCCAGATCTTTTTTAATAAACCGAGACAGTAAAATGCCGCTTTTCTCCAGCAGTGACGATGCTTGTGTTCCAGTTTCTTAGGAGGCTGTCCTCTGCTTATCTCCATTTCACATTCTAATAATTATAATAGTTACTCTTATTTATTGATTTATATAGCGCCATCATATGCCGCAGTACAGTACAATGGGCAAACATAACATAGCAATCTGGACTTACAAAAACAAAATGTTAGGAAGGTCTTCAAAGGAATTCATGATCTCGATGTTAAGCTCGCAAGAACCGGTTCTTCTCCTTCTGTACCAATATGTCTTATGTCTGCTCGCGTTAAGTTGTTGTTAAGTTGATCTCTCTGTTGATATTTGTTCAGTAGCGTTGAGATGCGTGTGCTTGGCATGTGAGACATGACATCACATTAGCACGGTTTGCCCAGTCCATTCCCCGGATATAATATATAGTTACTATTACTATTATTACCATTATTACTCTTATTACTCTTATACTGTAAAGGGACTGGGATTGGGTATATTGGGGTCTTCTCGTTATTGTGATGTCCTGTGCAGATGTGGAAAACCAGGGCTGGCCCTGGGGCTTATAGATAAGTCTATAGTCTATAGTATATGGTATATAATTTAAGTATGCAAACTGTGTGTCCAGCATCGCCTCCATGCATTTACTCAGCGATCCTGCAGCCTCCCAAAATCCCAGTGGAACCCACGCCAGTAGACTCTGAATCAGGGTCAGACTGGGAAATCAAGCTGCCCTCGCAGTTTAAGGCCATCACATTGTGATGCACCGGAGGCAGTAAAGGTCTAGTGACCCATGCCATCTGGCACTGGCCCATTGGGCATTTGCCAACTCTGCCAGATGTCCCGTTTGGGCATGACCTAAGTATGTGGGCGAGCGTTGCAGGACGTTTTCAGTTACTTGATTTAATGGCAGGGTCAGGTACCTTTATGGGGGGCCTTGTAAGGGTTGCATTTGCGGGACATCGTTTAACCGCCTTTCCCTACATCCCGGCTGGAGATTCATGTGAACTCCTCAGCATCAGACCTCTCTGCACACGCGACATCGATGAGCAATCCATGCAGAATCCACGGTGTGAAATATTCTATATCACGAGCAGGGATTGTCACATCATCTTTTTCAGTATGTTTAACCTTTACTGTTTTATACATAAATAACAATATTCCATTTTTTTTCTTTTTACACTTATTTACAATTCTGTAGATATATATATATATTTACACAATAATTATCATTTAAAAATGCTAATTATGATTTATTTATTTATAGACTTGCTGTACGAATGCGTTTTCCTGACGAATTTTACCGTTTCGTCTGAGTGGCCTCGGCCGCCGCTGTAACTACGCTAAGAGGAGGAGAATCTCGCTATTTTAATTCAACTTCTTCTATGCATTTATTTCTTGTTCCCATGGCAACCCGGACGCACGAATAGGTTTTCCGGAAAAAAAAAATGTTGGACAAATTTCGTCCGGAAAGAAGACGGACGAATTTAATCGAATAAGAGGAATTTTTTCCCCTTGAAAATGAACACAAAAACAAACACAAACTTTTCCACCGGCGACAAGTCTACTTATTGATAGCGCAGCACAGATTGACTTAGTACTTTACACAGCACCGGGTATGAAATGCTGGAATCCATAGGCTGATGTATATATATATATATGTTTAGATGTAACTATATCAATGGATACTTATTTATTATTTAATTCAGGCTTCACATCATTTGTCTTTAATGAGTTATGGACACAAAGAGACGGATTAATTACTAAGAAACTTGATATTTTGTAACTCTTGAGTACATTAAATATTTCTAGGTGCAGAGTGCGAAAGTAGTTTGAACTGAAACAACCGCCCAGGGGAGGAAGTATACTAAAAATTACCAACAAATTCAAATTTGCAATGTATGAGGAAGAACACATTATTAGGTGCTTTTAGGTACATCGAATGATGCGCTCATTCTTATCCATTGTCAATCTGTTTGTTTTCTCGGCTGAGTTATCGCGCTTGCATATAATATTTATTACTATTAATGTGTTCAGGGCAATTCTTGTTATATGGAAAAATGCAGAAACCGGGAGAGGACATCATCGCCCTGAAGGTCACAAACTTCTCGCCATATTTATCAAGGCAGAAGTGGAGCAATGCCGGGGTAAAATGCTTAACGCGCAACAATAAGCTGAAAATCTCCTTGTTTCTTGTACGATTGCTCTAGAAAGTAGTTTGGCTCCAGAATTGTGGCAAATATGTTTTTTCCTCCCCAAATTCCAGAATAATTGTGGAAGATCTGAAACTTATTGCCCTTGTTTTGTAACGCGCCTGTTTATTTACAAACACCTTGCCTTTTGTTTATGGATAATATCCAAGGGGGTAGAGGTTTAATTGGAAGCCCCTGTCCTTATCAGCATCTCTGATCTAGCAGATAAGGCAGGGTTAGGAGATCTATGGGACGCGACAAAAGAATAAAGGTCACTTTTCGCACTTCCTCTGATAAGGATAAAGCTTTGAACAAAATATCAGAGGACTCAACTCTCCTGCATCAATCTGCCCCATGACCATTTTATTAGAGACTTCACACCACGGCAATCGCTCATATCTCTTATATCTCTTATAACTTAGAGGACAGAGTGCCATTTTTTTAACCCCTTGTTTAAGAATTAACATTTCACGTGATCTTCCCAGCCGCAGAGGGGTGAGATCTCGAATACTTCTGATTTCTAGTACAGGGTTTGTTTCATTTTGAAGAAAAGTGTATGAATGAACCAATGTGAAATGCGTGGCTTGAAGCTCGGAAGTATGTTTAAGTTGCCAAGGAGCATCGGCCAGTATTATTTTTCTTGAAAATAACCCAAAACATTAAAAATACATGGATGAAACTCCGCGCAGAGATGAGACAATGTTGTGATGAGTTTTAGAAGCGTTAGAATTATGGAATCCTTGCTATCAGAAGTCATAAAAAGGATTTCGCATTTGGTAGCTTTGCTTGGCTCATGCAAGGTCTGGGGAGAGAGTCACAGAGACATCAGACATCATTTACTAGCACTGGATCTGCCGGTAATATACCCAGTAGGATAACTGGTGGAGTACTGGTACCATTCAGCTGGTGGAGGTACATGTTCAACCCAGTGATAAAGCAGACAATATTCTGGCAGACAGAACACTCACTATCCTGTCACAGAAAGAGAAATGCAGAAAGCCCATGACAGAACTTAGAAAGGATCTAGCCAGTGAGTAAATGAAGTTCTGTCTAAAGACTTTAGATTGTTACATGTGTTATCACAAGTAAAACAAATCACAAGACTTCTAGTAGTGGCCCTACAACAGAGCAGGGGCAAGTATGTGGCAAATATTCGGATGTGCTCAGTGGCTCTGTCATGACAGATCTCTCATCTTCTGCTCCTTATTGGACCTGTTTGTAGAGAGATTGTAAGCCAAGGTTGGCAATATTTAGCATGGGGGGGCTGGTCCAGCTAAGAGGAATAAAAAGACAACAAATTAACAGATATAGGAAAGGCTGAACTCGATGGACGCACGTAACTATGTAATATGTAACAACACATTTGACAGTCATGATGCTTAAGGTATGCTGGTCAGTCCTGCCCAAAATTCATTAACAGAAAGGAATGGAGGGTATAGTGGAATATAAAGAATCCAGTCACCGTGTATATGATGCCTGAAGTCAACTTCCACTAAAACCCTGGTGGTCAAAAATTTTAAAATAGATCAACCCAATGCAAATATGACATCATAACTCAGCACCATCCTAGGTCCAAAACTCTATTGGACGCTGAGCATGAGGAGGTATGTCTGTACATGGAGCGGGACAAATATCACTGCCCTGCCACCAGGTCATCAGGCATGGTCAACAAATCCATGTAACCTGCAGACTTATGCCCCCGCACACGCATTACCGAAATATACAATATTACCAAAACATACAGCTTGCACGCTGGGCTCTCTATGTCTGATGTATGGGTCCTGCTGCCCCCTCTGCTAAGGGGTGCATTAAAATGACTCTGCACCTAACATACTGCACCTAGAGGCATTATTAACCTAAAATCCATCTCCGCGTAGAAGAAATCTCCAACATATCAAAGGAAATAAAAAAAAAAGATGGCTGCTCTACAAGATTAGGTTTTGATATTCTAGAAAGCCTAATATACAATATAAATGTAAGCCCATTGAGTTAACGCTGGTGCCCACCGTGAACATTACAAGCCAAATGGCTGTTCCTAATATCGTTCACAGATCGAGTGCGGACAAATGCCGGACATTGGAGAGATAACGCACGCAACAATTAGTGCCAAAGCTAAACCGCCATAAAGCGTAAGCAAAGGTGACCCTGTTCGATTGACCTTATAATTCCCTTTCTTATCTGAGGTCGGATGAGGTGGGCATGTATACTCTAATTGAGGGTCTCTTGGGTCAAGCTTTTTTAAATTGTAAGCTCTATTGATCAACTTACGTATATAAGTGACATTAACAAAAAAAGAAAGTGTGGTGCTGCGCATGTCATGTATGTACAAATATAAGATAACAAACGATTGCTATGTAACCTCTGCCCCGGCTCATTAAAGTTTTTTAACACGGATTATAAAGTGCGTTTTCTTTTCATTAACTAATAGATTTTGTCTTCTCAGGCCCAGGGTCATAAAGCTGACAGAACAGAGGCTTTGACAATTTATTCCCGCTGGCCGGGGACCCTCCGCTTGTGTGTGATATGGGAAAAGGCCCCTCCCCGGCCCGGGTCCTTATGAGCTAGCCAACTAGCCCAAATGCCGTGCACCCCGCGGAGAGGCCAGATTTATTGCTGTAGCATTACATTATCTGAGCGCCCAGGCCTTGGACTCAAACTCCCCAAGTGATACAAAGCGGCCCTTTAATCAATTAGTTGTTTTCACAAAACGACTGAGCGGAGAAATGAGGCCTATGATGAGTCTGGCAGTGTGCACAGGGCTGCGCATGGGCAACTGGGGCAGAGCAAAGGCTTGTATGTATGAAATGGCCCGGGACCAACTAAATATACAGCATCATAGAGAACACGTAACGCTTTTAGTACATCCATTAACACACATATACAATGAGCAGATCTGTCTAACACCACGATATATATATATATACATATAGATACATTCAAATGGACGAATAAATGCAACATAAGGACTTTGTTATTCTTGGTGACTAATTTGGCGCCATTATCTAGAGAGAAAACTCAGAAAATAAAATAAAACTGTGCCGGTTATACGCATTTATATAAAAGTTTGTCACATAAAGAATAATTTGTAATATGAAAACATGGCGATGTTTATATGAATTAATATAAATGCGGCTTCAATAATTAAAATGATAGATGAATTAACAGATTGAGGATAGATACAGAACAGATAGAATATACATAAATAATAGATAATTGATGGATATATGATGATATATATATAGACAGATAGATATATAGATATAGATAGATGGATAGATAGATAGATATAGTTAGATAGATAGATATAGTTAGATAGATATAGATAGATATAGATGGATAGATAGATTATATATATATATATATAGACACACACATAGGCACATGTAGATATTCGGGGGATTTGACTCTCTAGGAATCACCCACCCGTGAGCTGGCCCCGCCTCCCTTCACCTCTGAAATCCCCAGCAGCCAATCAGTGCGCAGTACGAAGTGCGGGGCAGCCCTGAGACCCTTCCGAGGGATAAATCCCCCGACCTGGAGCCTATGGTGGGAGCAGAAACTTCGCGCAGAGTGCGGGCTGTGTGTGCGGGATCTCCGGAGACCGGCTACCGGGTGAGCGGCACCCCTCACCTCTCTGTCTGTCCCTCTGTCTGCCCCTCTGTCCATCTAACTCTGCTTCATGTAGCCACCGACTAATTCCACTAACACCTCCGTGTGATTGCTGCGTTTAACCATTTGCGTCACTTATCGCTGCACTATTAGCGCTCAGGAGCAGCATTTACCGCCGTGAGATGAGGGATCTCTGGATAACCTTCAGTACCTGTTTCGGTTCTCACCGTGCTGTCCTCTCACTGCCAACTCACCCGCTCCCACCCCGACTCTCACCCTTCCCGGCAAGCCTTGTGTGCATCTCCTTCCCAACTCTCCCGTCTCCTCTATCTGTCTGATAGCTTATAACCTCCTGCTACCCTTTCCAGCCACCCCTCATGCCCCTCGCCAACATACCTGCCAATAGCCCCTGCCAGTGCCCCTGCCAATAACCCCTGCCCCATGCCGTTCCACATGCTGTGTCAGCCTAACCTCTCTGCCACCCTGCCCTTTGCGCCTATGCCCCTTACCCCCTGCCCTTTGCGCCTATGCCCCTTACCCCCTGCCCTTTGCGCCTATGCCCCTTACCCCCTGCTCTTTGCCCCATGAATCAGCGCTGTCTCCCGTTCACAGGTGCCCTGGGTACTGGCTGCTGAGCTGCTGTCTTTCTCATTAAGGAACTTTACCGAGGATATATTGGCATCTGCCCGGAATATGCCCCATAACAGCATGAGATCGGGTAAGTGCACCGACAGGGGCAATTCTTTACCCTTATACCGACTTCCAAGAAAAAACAAACCCGGGTTCGTGTTAGCCGGCCAGAGGGTTTATAGTCGCTGTGTGTGCTGTCGGGTGGCGGTTTTACCTGTACTGACATCCATATGTACCCTTACAGTGTATATATACCGTGCGCTATACTGATATCGCTTAGATCGGCTCACAGACTTATTATATATCATATAAACTCCTTAAATTACTTGCAAAACTTAAAGAAACAGAAATGAACCCAAAAGCAGATAATCCAATTGAAGTGAATGGAGAGAGACTAATAGAATTATCCGGACAGTTACATAGAGATCGATGGAAATCCATCGAGTTACAGAAACGATCGGTCTCCTCATACTCATATGTTTATTTATATATTTGATATATCTAATATCATGAATATTTACATATCATATCGCTCTATGTACATTGTGTGCCGTACAAAAAAAAATACTCTAATTGACTTTCCTCCCAGTGCTAATCAATAATAAATTCGTTCAATTAATAGCTCTTTCTGTGTACACAATACATTAGGGTGAGGAAGGGGCGGCTGTGTGTGGGCCCCGCGGTGATACATTGAGCCGTCTAGATACAACTGTGTCCTTTTATGTCTCTATTAGACCAGGAAGCATGTGCCACCTTCTATCTATCTATCTATCTATCTATCTATCTATCTATCTATCTATCTATCTATCTATCTATCTATCTATCTATCTATCTATCTATCTATCTATATCGATCTTCTATCTATCTATCTATTTGTCTATCATCGATCTATCAGTATATCACATTATTTACTAAGGAATCTGGGATATTATTAAAATAATATTCGTTAGAGCGATAGAATGATAATTCTCTTTGAATGGTCCCCATATCCATTAAAAAGCTCAATCAGGGGGTGAATATTTTAACTTCCCCCCAAACAGCCCAGTAGCGGTGGCTGATTATTTTACTCGATTCGTTTATCTGTGAATATCCCATTCGTATTATTTCCCTTCTATAAATGAGATGTATTCGTATGCGTTCTTTATACTTTGCGATCTATTTATCGCATTTATTTACGATCGTGCAGCAGCATTATACAGATAGTTGCAATTAAATTGAAGTCCGCTGAGCTCTGAGAATGATTACAATTCTTAGGGCATGCGATGCGATTTCTAATCCAAATGTCGCTTCTTGCACAAAATGACCACATTGTTTATATAGTTGTTTATTGTTAGAGAATAAGATAATGTATAGGGCGTGGGATTATTTTAACATTATGTGTTCTGTGGATTTTGGTTTTCAAATTATCAGAAAATGTCACAATTATTAAAAAACCCACAAAAATCATACAGACAAAATCCTTCAATAACAATAATGCTACCATTCGAGTTAGTGCTGTGTCCGACTCTTAAAGATAATATGGATGTACTATGGATGTTATTTATGTGTTATTGTTATAATATAATATATATTTATAATATAATATTGGAGAAATGCTGAGTGGGAATGAAGGACCTCAGCATCTCCTGCAGGTGTGAAATGCTCTCCGTGGGTTGAAGTATCCTGGGTGCATCTCTGGTGTTTGTTGAATCAGAAATAGATGCTTTGAGGTCATATCTCAATTTGAATACAAGTTAATTAGCAGATAATTTCCTTGGCTGCAGAATGATCACTATAGCTCTATGTGACACTTTAACTGCCCCTGTGATGGATGCAGCTTCAGGGAAGATCTGAGGAGGAGATCACAATTTTCATGTCATCTCAATTCAAGAGAACTATTCAGTGCCTTAAGTGGCAGTTTTGGTTACTTATCTCTGTGGATCTAAAGTTACACCAGGCTGGGGGCTGCAGCTATAATTCACCCCTCCATTACCTGAAGCTGGGGCTCTCATTCCTTTACTTCTTTATTTCCTAAATATATATATATATATATATATATAAATATATATAAATATATATATATATATCCACAGGACTTTCTATGTAGTACAAATGCTCTATTACCTACTGATTATATATACATATATACATAACTTTTTATTACTGAATCTCAAACTAAAAAAATATAGAAATAAATTGAAAATTTAGAAAATTAAAGAAAAACATCAAGAAAAACCCTTTCTACTCATAGCGAATTATACTTTATTCTTCACATTTCGATCAGTTGGGGGGGTAATCATGTATTTTTAAGAAGATTATATTCACTAAGTAAATCAGGAAATTGGGGCAGCTCGAAATACAATAATAATAAATTGGTAGCGACATCATGTACCGTAGCGCTGCACAGTATGCAGTAAAAAGATTGGTTATTCAGGAACAGTTGAGTTTATAATCTGGAGGGATTTCATATTAAAGGGAAAATTAAATTATAAACGGATCTGTGAAGGCGGATTCATTTTTTATTATTATTACGCAATTAAAAGCAATTATTAAGTCTAATCAAAGTATTTTGTATTAATATACCTTAAATACAATCTCAATCTACATATTCTATGAATAAAAATGATAATTTCCTTGTGCATTTGGACAGATGGAAATAACAATATTTTTTTATAGTTAAAGATTAAACCTTACCTAATGAAGAGCTAGTTTTGGGTCATGAACTTCAATACTTAGTAACTCATAAATGTAAAATTTTTGCACAAGATTGAAAAACTAATATTTTTTTCCAGAAAGAGAAAATCTGAACCTTTCCAGTTATTTCTGGAGACCAATTTAAACATTAGAAATGTTTCATAGAAAATAAATTTGAATTAATGCAGTAGTAATTCAATTCTTATCATGTAATATAGATATATAATATATATAATATATTTTTATATATATATATATATATATATATATATACATATAATGTCAATAGTCATTTATATATCACATTTGCTTTGATTACATATATATATATTTAAATATAACATCATATAGATCTATATATATATATAGCAAACCCCTTTAGTATATTACTCTCTGCTTTTTGGCATTTTGGGCAATGCTTTTTCAGATAATGCCATTTATTATTCCAATACACATTTTATGGTCGTTTCCTATTTGTCTTTTTTAAAAATAAGGGTCTGATAACATGTTATTACTAAATTCAATTTTGGTCCAATGAACCATTACCCATTATTTATTTGCGGCTATACACCGGTATTAAGACATTAGAGGAGTTTATCTCGGTTGTGTCTCCTGTAAAATCGAGTTTATTATTAATAACGAAATATTCAGATATAAATAGTTAAATATATTTTACCAACTCGTACAGGAATTATTTAACTAACAAGACTATTACTATAATATTATAATAGAATACATATTATTATGTAATAATAAATATATATTCTGTATGTGTCCATTTGATATGTTAATAAGGGTTAATAAGTGATCATATGGATACATCAGGGCAGATATAATTTTTTTTCGTGGCTATATATTTGTCATCCTTGTATACACCATACAGCTCAGACAGACTTGTTTGCTGGAATGCACGTAATTCCCTAGAGTAGTGGATTAAATGCACGGTTTACCGGCAGGGAAAGATACAGTAATTAGCCAGAATAAAGTTAAATAAATAAGTTGTTTAATCGATTCTTTCCATCACTGGGCATGTTATCTATAACAAGCCTTTTCTAATAAAATAACTACAGCAGCAAGAAGTGACATGTTTTACCCTTTCAGTGCCAGGGAGATGGGAATTGGGCATTCTTCTGTTACTGAAAGTGCTAAAGTCGGAAAAGGTTTGATGGTGGAGAACATTGATTATGAATGAAACAGTATCCTATGAAGTTTTATGTTCAGCTATATGTTATATTTGTTGCAGGAGCTGCCCCATGTTCATCGACTCATTGGTCAGAGAATCACATACATTAACACCCAGTAATTTCAGTAGCGCATGTAAACCATATGTACTATTACAGTCTAT
Source organism: Spea bombifrons (assembly GCF_027358695.1). Taxonomy (NCBI): domain Eukaryota; kingdom Metazoa; phylum Chordata; class Amphibia; order Anura; family Pelobatidae; genus Spea; species Spea bombifrons. Next base: position 98,664,658 of record NC_071090.1, read on the forward strand.
ATAGACGCTTGCACCAACTTGGTTTATGTGCTGACAGCGTCATAATATTGTGCATGACGTCATGAGTCTCGTCCTGAGATATCTTCATCATGTAGCAGCCTCAGTAGCATCTCTGAGCTCCTACAAGAGAGAGGCAGGCAAAGTGGTACCCCAACCACTGAGGACCCCAACTCTCATGATGCCAGGCCAGGAGGTAGTCCAGAGCAACTGGCTACTTGCCAGTGTCAGCAAGAGAGCTGTTTTAATTACTGGATATTATCTATATTGATTGAAATTGCTATAGTTTTAAACTCCTGGCTGGCACAGTTTGCAGCTTGAAGGGTCTTCTTAAAAATATGAAAAAGATTCATTATCTTTATCCTCATCTCCATGTGATTTATAAACCTTGATATGTTGTATAAGCTCAATTGAACTACAAGACATGAATCCTAGCACATGGACAAGCCAGTAAACACAATTTGGACTCTGCATATTAGTATGTGTTGTGTGTCTCCTGCAGTCCCACATATAGCTGCAGGGAGGTCTGCATCCTTTCTGGGATCCCTTTATTTACTTTTATTATCATTCTATTGATTATCTTGTGTGTGAGTGTGTGTTGGAAAGGACCAGATTGTGCACACTGTGTGTTTGCAGGCAAATGTGTTCTATATTATCCATTGTGCACCACTGCAGAATATATACTGCTTATATAAATCAATGAATAATAATAATAATAGGTCACTTGATTTAAACATTCTGCACTTAAACCCAGATTACACATAAATATCACTTGGAAATCAAAGCTAATAATATATGGTATTTATTGTGCTGCTGTGATTGAGTTCTAGCTTCCAATCCAAGAAACACTTGGAGATATCTGGGTAACTTTTTACTAGTCGGAATAACTACTTGGATTCCAAACACTGCTGAGAATCAGATATGTTACTGTCCCTATACATTTCCCCTTCTCTAAATATCCATGTGTTATAGTGTTTATAGATAAACATACAAATGCATTAGAAATCCCCCAAGGGAGCAGCCCTCTTATCTTCTGTTCACCAAGTCAGTACAAGTCATTGGTACCTACTGTGTTTCCTTACTCCATAAAAGTCCATGGCATATATGATGAGGATGATTATTATTATTATCTTTTATTTATCTCTTAAACCATTGCCTAAGCAGGACTGATACCCATTTAATACCCGGACCAGTTTCTTGGTAGCTGCCTATTCTTCCTTGGTGGTGGCAGCACCTGGGCAGTTTTTGTGGGGCAGATCACCCCATAGGGACTCACATCCCAATAAGACACAGAGTGAAGCAGTTTCCCATTGCTTGCTTCTCTCATGGGGTAGTTTTTGTGTTATGTTCTTTGTGAGTTGATGTGTAATGTGCGGGATAATCGCCATTACTTACATTGCAACAATCAACATGAATGCTTTACAGGATATATTGAAACCCAGATAAACTTTAATATGTTCTTCCTGGTAATAACTACTGCAAGTATACAACACCAATTACAAAATACCTCCATAGTTTATTTGTAGCTTACAGTAAGTTGTACTTAACGTTATATGTTTGAACTATAATACGGTATATATACACATAAAACTGTCAGGACCAATCACTATGTATTGAATAACACAAGTTATGGCGAGATTATCTGATTGCAATAAATTACCGCTGACTTTCCATGTCCCTGGTGGTTGGGAAGCATATTGTATGTTACCACAGTTCAACCTTAAGTAAATATACATTATATGGACACAAAAGTATTGGGACACCTGATCATAAAATTGTTATCTTTTATGACATCACATTCTAAATACATAGACATTAATAGGAAGTTGGTTGTTGAAGGAGATGTACCAATACATTTTGGACAATACAATGCTTTGTAGGAACAGTTTGGGGAAGGCCCGTTTCTATTCCAGCATGACTGTGGCCCCAGCGCACAAAGCAAGGTCCTTAGAGACATGGTTGGGTGAGTCTGATGTGGAAGAACTTGACCGGCCGCACAAAGCCCTGACCTTTATACCATCGAATACCTTTGGGATGAATTGGAAATGAGATTGTGAGCCGGGCCTTCTTGTCCAACATCAGTGCCGACCTCACAAATGCTCTACTGGATGAATGGGCAAAAATCCCACAGAAACTCTCCACAATCTTGTTGTTATAGCTACAAAGGGGACCAACTACATATTAATATCTATGTATTTGGAATGCAATGTCATTAAACTCCCTGTGTAATGGTCAGGTGTCACAATAATTTGTCCTTGTGTCATAGGACAATATGATTTTTGTTAGCAAAAAAAATTAAAAATATATATAACTAAATGAAGTGTGTTTGGAGCGGATCTCCCTGTGTTCTTTGGTGTATGTGTATCCCGATAAAGCATGTAGTTTGCTTATTTTTTGTCTAAAACAATTCATTTGTCCACAGAACTCATCTCAGAGAGGGGCTGCACAGGACCCACCAGCTCACTGCATATAGGTCAGAGGCTCCTTCTATTACATGTATAATAAGCAGGCATTGAATATTCCCACATACGTCAGCAACATCCAGTACTGTCTACTAACCACATAGATAGCATTGAAAAAAACTCCCTATTAGCAGCCATACTGTAAGAGCTGGTCTCAGGGTGGAGAACGTTGTCTCCAGTGCACAAGAGAAGATGTATCAGGGCCTTCAGCTGCTCAGGTCACCTCTATGGCTGGTGTGGCCTTGAGTACTGTTTTGTGGACACGTCTACCGGCTAAGCAAACTTTTTGGGTCCCATTTGTAGCTCATAATGTCCGTAAAGACAAATTTTGGCTAAATCTTTCATATCAGCAAAGTTAAAATAATGTTCCATGACGCCCTATAATGCCTCAATGGTGTCCTCTGTCTAGGCAGGCTGACATACAGTATATGTATGGTATATAGGTGTTTTCTATATCGATCTGTACTACATGTAGATGAAGGCAAGCTGATATTTTTGTGCCCTTGGGTAATTTTTAGTGAGCTCATTGTAACTTGCACACGGGTTAGGCACATTACATTCAATTTAATGTAGCAAAATGCACTCAAGTGTATGATGTAATGTGCTAAAAAGTGGATACAGTAGCATACTGGCAATGTATAGCACAATGTGGGAAAATTGTTGTATATAACCGAACGAGATCTGATGTACACGTTATAGAAATTATACAATAAACTAGACTGTTATCATACCACACGGCAGTTCTTACTGGGTACATGTTATTATTGCATACATAACATTTGTATACATTATTCTATATATGACAGACTGTTCACCCCCTTTCATTTTACCTTTTTGCTCTTTGCACATAAGGGATGGGAAGTAAAAACCTCTGTGTGTCTATACATATGTTACACATCATCATATAAGTTTTTAGATATAATATAATATATATATATATATATATATAGATCAAATATTCCATTATTACAGTGCTGTTTATGTATGTTATATAGGCATACCAGGTATATTTATTGCTTAAAAACTGGGGGGTATTGCTCATTGTGCAAGTGGGACAATTATATATTCTAGTTGATTTAAAATTATTTAATACTATTAATAATATTATTTATTGATGTGGGGCCCATTGCATTGAACTTGCAACACAAAGACTAATTCTTCTATTTTATTCGGCCCGTTCAGGTCATGGAGGCTTGAATCAGCTAGGTGGGGCATTTGTGAATGGGCGCCCCCTGCCAGAGGTAGTGAGGCAAAGGATCGTCGACCTGGCTCATCAAGGTGTGCGTCCCTGTGACATCTCACGGCAACTGAGGGTCAGCCATGGGTGTGTCAGCAAGATACTCGGCAGGTAAGGAGCCAGGAAATGTAACAAGAGCTAGACTCCCAGCAGAGGTGGTAGAGGGTAGGACTGAAAAAAATTGCAAAATTCCCCATGGTTGTTCTTTTGTATTAGCCATGAATATTTAAATTCCCTCACCGTATTAGCCTCTAGCACTTCTGCTGGGATGCTATTCCACTTATGTACCACCATCTCAGTGCTTTCTTATATTACATCTAAGCCTAAAACTTGCTAGTTTTAGATTATGACTTGTTAGATAGACAAGAACTAAAATGAAAATAAAATGTGAAAGTCAAATAAAATATGTAAGGATGGGTATGTTAGCAACGCTTGTACTAAATAATGCCAGTGTCATAGTATAATGGAAGGTTATTGTATATTTTAGATCATTTATTATAATAATTATATATATAATGTATTATATATCAATTATATATCATTGTGAAAATGCTCGGACACCTAGATGATATGTATCCAAAATAGGGACTACATAGTAAGGAAAGAAGTATTAATGGATTGCATGCCTCTGTCACTCAATAAGGGGAGTACAATCATTTGTTAAAGGGTGCCTAGTGGAACCATATGTTAGGTGGATCCAACTGTCGGTTTTGGATAATTATACCTTGTTCTGTATTGGAGTAGGTACTATGAGACAGGCAGTATCCGTCCAGGTGTCATTGGGGGTTCCAAGCCCAAAGTTGCCACTCCTAAAGTGGTAGAAAAGATTGGAGATTACAAGCGGCAGAATCCCACCATGTTTGCCTGGGAGATCAGGGACCGTCTGCTAGCAGAAGGAGTGTGTGACAATGACACTGTGCCTAGTGTCAGCTCCATCAACAGGTATGTGTGGACTGTAGCTTGCTACAAATATAAGGTGGAAATGCATGTTTGCTGGGTGTTGTTGAAGCTGTGATTATTCTTACTGTACATGTTTTCTCTTTCATACAGAATAATCCGCACCAAGGTCCAGCAGCTCTTTAATCTGCCTATAGAGAGCTGCGTAAAGTCATTAAGCCCTGGACATACGCTGAGTAAGTGACATTTGGCCGCACTTTGTGTTACATTACAGGCATAATGCTTGAAGTTGGGGATCTACATGATCCTCAGGGGTGTAATACTGATGGAGCTTAAAGATATCCATAATTAACATGTAATTAGCAGTAAGAAGGATAAACTTCTACTTAGTGATGGAATACTGGAAAAGCACCTGTGCAAAAAAATCAATACATCCCAAGTTTTCATGCCTAATCCTGAATCCTAATCTTTCCTCTCTTCACAGTACCCAGCTCAGCCGTAACTCCTCCTGAGTCTCCACATTCCGACTCGCTTGGATCTACTTATTCTATTAATGGCTTATTGGGAATTGCTCAAGCCAGCTCTGATGGGAAACGAAAGCTAGATGACAGTGAGTAAGACGTATTTCACCTTAGGTGCCACGCATGTATCTAATCATATGAAGGACACACAGGGGGAGGTGGTATGGAGCAACAGCAGAAGATATTGAGATGGGTTCCACGGACCTGTAAGAGAAGTTCTATGGTAACAGAATTAGGTCAGTAAAAGTTAGTACCGAGCGACAGGGGGAGTTATAGGCACAATGTAAGTAGAGCAGTATAATTTTCATTAATATACGTAGCTATAGGATTACCGTGACAAACCCTTGGGACTAATATTGAATAAAAAGAAAAGCTGTAGGGGATCATATTTCTGTTAATACACAGCGCGCATATTCACAATATAAAAGTTCTGAATATGGTTTGAAATGATGCATTATTGAGATATATCTGCAAATGAATGACTACAGGTGACCAGGACAGCTGCAGACTCAGCATTGACTCCCAAGGTAGTGGTGGACTTAGCAGGAAGCAGCTTCGCACGGACGCCTATGGACAACATCCTTTGGATGGACTTGAATGTCATTTTCAGAGACAACATTTTTCAGATTCCTACCCCTCTTCCAGCCACAGCAAAGCGGAGCAGGTATGTACAGGGGCAGGAAGAAAACGCTCTCTATGATAAAGCATGGCTTGGATGATCACTAGCAACTTTATTATTCCAGGCTTTGTATCCCTTACCGCTGCTTAACAACGCAATGGATGATGGAAAATCCGCTCTGACCTCCAGCAATGCTACACTCAGCAGAAACCTCACCGCACACCAGGGATATTCTGCATTGTCTGGTAGGTGTACATAGAAAAATATATAGACCAAATATTTAAATAAAACAAATATAATGCAGCATAACTTACTGTGCCACAAATCCTAATATTGAATCAAGTGCACACTTGGACTGTCTATGAACCAGGTGCAGCAGGGGGGAAATGGGAACTCAGAGACCAGAAGTTAATACCTAAGGGTGGACTCGGTTTGCTATAACCATAGGTGGCTGTGGTTCAGTTTTGGGGAAATGGCCTTTTGCACCAGGTGAATCCTCAGCACTCGATTCCTTTCTGAGTTCAGGCAAAATTCTCCCCCTGAGTTCAACGCTGTCAGAATTTGTAGTTTTCAAGTTCTAAGCTTTTCTCTAAAACCAAATTTACAGCAACCTCAATGAGGCTTCATATTGGTGCAACTCAGCCTTTTAACCCAAAGGATGTGCCAGCAACAATGCTCCATATTATAGCACACCATGAACACACTTGTGTAAATGTCTTCTGGTTAGTCCAGTTCAAAACACACTAACTGAGAGATCATATAGAGGATCCAGTGTTATAGTTAATACTGTCTAAAATCTGGTGATTGATGTCCTCTAGTAACTACTGACTGTATTGCAAATAAATATACAGCACTATTCCAATATATAACAATAAAAAATGACACCTCTGTAACTATGTAAATAGGAAAGGAGGACTTATCCTGTTTCATCTTGATCATCATCATTGTTTTTATGTTTGCTTGCTTATTCATTTATATTCATCCCATTCATTCCTCATAGAACTATCTGCATTCTCCATAAAACAAGAGACATCAGACAGTTCCAGCACTAGCTCCACCCCTTCATCATTATATAGCCCCACCTTCCTGGATCTTCAGCCAATCAGCTCAGGAGCTTCAGTCCAACCCTTCAGTGCCTTTTCCCACTCTGCACCTGTTTATGGACAGTTCACCAGCCAGGCAGTTCCAGGTAGGGTCTGGTTGAAGGGTAGGGTGACAAGATGCACACCTTAGGCTTGGACCAAACCATTTTGTGCACCATAGGGGACTATTTATTCCAACCAGTGGAAAAGTCTTAAAGGAAAATTACACTGATTGCTACAGTGATAAGAATGAAATAATTTTTTTTTAGATTTAACCTTTGCTTTACTGAGAAGGTGTGAGATAAGTAGAGGCTAGTGAAGTCAGGGAATTTGAACATGCATTGGATAGGCATGTGTCTATCCTGAACATAAGATTAGACCAAGGTCTGACTACACATGAGAAAACATTAGGCAGATTAGATGGGAAGAATGTTTCTTATCTGTTATTAAATTCTGTGTTTCTAAGAACAATGTAAAAGCTTTGCACGTAAGTTGCTGTTTAGAAGTAACCCGAAAGAAGTAATATTACTGGGCTGGAATTATCACTTTTCATACTGCTTTGGGTTGTTTGAGGCCAATGGAAAGCTGGGTTTAATACGTCTTTTTTATTTCTTGCACAGGGCGTGATATGGTTGGATCCACACTGCCCGGGTACCCCCCACACATACCAAGTGGCCAAGGAAATTATGCATCGTCTGCTATTGCTGGAATGGTAGCTGGTAAGTTATGGGTGCCATGGGGGGGGCATAAAATACAATACGCCAACTTTTTCAGATGGAATACCCAGTGCTGGACTGCTGATGGTCAGGCGGCCATGGCATTTTAAGGCTGATGGCCATGTGATGAAATGTGCAGCCAACAGTTTGAGATGCATGGCCACACGCGACTTTCTGCTCGCGTAGCATGCGGCCTTTCATATCCATCCACTGGCCACACGCTTCAGCACCCGATCTGCCACTAGAGAGGCCAGCAACCCACCAGGCATTTGCCCAGTGTGCCAGATGGTTTTATCAAGTCTGTAAAACAAAACAACAGAATATTTATAAAATGTTAAGGTTTTTTTGGAATAAGAAGAAAATGGGATTTTGGCTACATGTATTTGTTAAAAACCCCACATGGCTGAGAATACGTAACTGTGAATTCCATATATTAACTATCCTCACTGTAAGAGAAAATCTTCAACTGAATTTCCCTGGTTGGTGTTTATTGATCACTAAGTTGGGATGTTAAAACTTAATGCCCAAAAGACAATTTGAGAAACGTCCCTGTGTTAGTAAAACGTTTGTGTTAAACCTTGTTGATGTAGCAAAAGGCTGTTTTATATCACAGTAAATATTATTATTAGCTTTTATTTAATATACATTATTTGCTGTCCAAGTACCGAGATAATCCTTAAGGACAAATCCTGTGTCTTTTTTCCTTCAAAAATTCTCCGTATTGCTCATCATGTAGTTTCTGTGGATGTTTTAGGTGCGTTTTCTTAGTCCCCTAGACAAACTCACAAAGTCCATATCACCTTTTATTGCAGCTTAATAAATAAATAGATTGTCTTCTGGCATCTATTAATTTTCAGGGGGTCCATCTGACTAATGAAAGTCTATAGGGAAAGGACTTAACAAGTCATTTTTTTTTTTACAAAGCTGGCGAGACTTGAACTGTAAACTTGTTTCTAAGGGGATCAGCAATCATACTGGTGTTCTACATGAATCCAGATCTGACCTCATGCGCCCAACCCGGTTAAAGCACAAGTTATTATTTTTTGATTGCCAGTGGATTAGCCCTAAGCGCTTGTGAATTTCGATATATTTTTTAGCGGCTTCCGCCGCCAATGCTTTGTTGAATGATCCATAAATTTTGAAAGCGCATAGGTGTCACCACCATCCTAAAGAACTCAATGGGTTGTGCTTGGTGGGGTGACCTCGGATGACCTCCGCAGGTACATTTAAATGAGAAAGACGTGCAGAACACCCCCGCTACTCTCAAGCTCATAGCTCCGTAACCTGCTGAGCCAGCGTCTTACTGCGTTACCACGGAGACGCGCTTAATGCAGCGTTAAAAATATAAAGTACTTATACCCCCCCCACACTACACACCCGCACGACGCACACACACTCCTTCCTCCCTTGGAGCGTGAAATGAGATTGGTCAAGATAAATAAAAAGGAGCAGTTATATTTTAACTGTGTATGTGTAAGAGACAAATGCATTCCCATTACCCTATAATCTGCACGCACATAGAGGGATACTGATCTACGTACACACAAGAACACATCCCAATCCTAACCGCACACATCCACACATTTACACAATTCTACCGCCCCCCCTGCAGTCCCGAGCAGCCCACGCACACTCCATTGATTGCATTCACATAATCACTTAATATTTTAATTCATTCGTTGTATTTACTCTTTAAATGAGACGCGCAGAAGGAACTATAAGTAAGCCTGGGGGATGTCATATTTAGCATTGGATAGCTTGTTTGTTTTACAGTAAGTGCAGTTAGGATGCGGAATCCACTAAATAAGTTGTTTTAGGGCAAAACTGAAAACCTTTAAAAATGAACGTGATAGACAAGAGGTTTTTATTAAAAGAAAAGACCTTGGACATCATTCTTCTTGCAGGAGTGGGCTGGGTCCTAGTATTGTAATTATGTCCTACAATAAAGACCATATAATATTTGGTGGGCACAGTTAGCAAAAGACCCCATCTAGCTCTGCATCATTCAATGCATGCCCCTGCGGCACGTGAACATGAAGACGATTCTAAAGCATAAATCATGACAAAATATGGTTTAAAACACATAGACATACCACAGATGTTCCCATCGCATGAGATATGTTCTGCACAAACACGTCACATATGCTAACAAGTGCTGCTCTAAGGCTAAGTGTGTGTGGGGGGGGGGTAGAAGAAGGATTTAGGATTTTGTTAATGTCTTATTGGGGTTTATGTATAAAGAGAAATTCTGGTGCAAAGTTGTGAAACAAATCACCATAGCAACTAAAAAGAATGTTCATGTTGATTGCTTGATTTGTAGCGCTTTGCCCCAGAATTACTCTTTATATATATAACCCCCACAGCGTGCTGGGCTGCGTACAGTGTCGCTACAGTAGCTAGAGAAGACATTTCTTACCCCGTTGTCACTGTGACCTTACAGTTTGTGTTTTCTCAGCAGGAGGCGATTACTCTGGAAATGCATACAGCCACGGAGCATACGCTGCGTACGGAGAGAGCTGGCGTTTCCCCAGTTCCAGCCTTCTTAGTAAGTAATGCGATGACTACAAGGAAGGGATTTCACACGGATATTCACATTACAGCATCGTGCCTTCTTAGTCATAATGCTACATCTATGGAACCAGAATAAGTGGTCTGGACATGGAGGACAGTAACACCCCTGCTGCCGTTGAACTACAATGCCTGTAATCCTTAGGTAGACACGCTTATGGTGTCAAGGCAGGGGTTTACTAGTTCTCCTTTGAAACTCGATAGATCTGGATTAGATGTATCAGTCTGGCAACTTATTGGAATGTAATGCCAGTTCCATTTCTTCTAGAAAAGAAAAATAGTCCAGCTGCCTCGTTCTAAGCCCACGTTGGCCAATTTTACTTACTGGCAGTCTGTTACTGAGCTTGGACATTTTGAGAAATAATAGTTTCCTCTATCCTAGAAATCCCTACTCGGCTATTAAATCACCGCTTACACTCTGTATTAGGTTAAGTAAAATGCAATAAAGATCTCATAGTCTGTTAAGTAGGGGGCCATTGAGAGAGATGTGTCCCATTAGGACACTTTAAAGAGCCTACATGAAGACTTCATCCATTTCTAACACATTGCAGCAGAAGTGCTATTTGGAGAAAGTTTCTTTTCGAGATGGATGGAAAATGCTCGCTGGCCTTATTCCCAGGAACATGTCTGACTGATCTGTACACATCGTTATAATACCGTGTACACCGAGAAAGTATTTGCATGTTTTTTTGAAGTCCAGGACTGTGTCCTCTGTGATGGAATTCATTCTATGTGGTAATATTTGGATTCACACACATCATGTGACTCCTCTCCTCCTTTGTTTATTAGGTTATCTCCCATGCTGTTTCCATGATGATGAGCTGGGATTAGATATTAATGGTAGATTAAAGTTGACTTATTAACAATGTGTAACTGTCCTCTCTCCATTTCTCTCCATAGGCTCCCCATATTATTACAGCTCCACTGCAAGGACTGCGCCGCCTCCCACCCCCGCGGGGGCTTACGATCTCCTGTAGTGTCTACCAAACCTAATAGTCTATCTCAAGCAACAGGGAAGTTGGACCTTGGGAGTGCTGCTTAATGATGGGCAAAAGAACTCATCTCCATGCCAACCCAAAGATATCTGGGATGAGTGACAACAAAAGCAACTTTATTCTGTTTGGACAATCCTTTATCTTCAGCACCTCTGAGCTCTCCGAAAGATATGGTACAACCCGTGGGATCCACCGTTTACTTCAACAGCGTACACGGATACCGAGTTTCCATCTTTATGTTACGTTGGCAGAAACCACAGTGCATGGAAAAATGTATAGGCGAATACATCTCCATATGTGTATGTGCACTGGCATATTGATGGTGCTAGCAGCAATATTAACAATGCACCATTGAGTGTTTAAAGGGTGGCCACAGACAAATCAATTGTAGAGAAGTGGCTATGACCTAACTTAGTGTCCGCTGTATAATTTCCTTATAAGAACTTCAAACGAAGGCAGACTTCTGGCTGTTATGTCAACACAACCCTTACATTCTATAAAGGAACCACGGTGATACACAGCATGCCACATATGAAAGTAATTCATACATTAGATTTATCAATGTATGGGTTGACCACGCCACTGGAGATAAGTGCTGTAGCACATAGCACCCAAAATGGAATATGGCCAACACTCTACAGGCTGAGATTTCCTCCCTTGAAATAGCCACATTATTAGTAACCATGTTTACCTCATTCATTTTGTAAAATAGATCTCCCTTGTAATCAGCCCCAGCGATAAAGGGGCTCCCAACACCCCAGGCCCAGTTGGCCAATGCCAGAATGCATCACCACTGCAGGGTTGTGCGTCCCCGCTGGGTACATATTTTACTTGTGTCCCCATCTAAAAGCCATCTTGTCACCATGTTTTGTGATGGTCACACAGATGTCCTTTGTTGCCTTGTGGATGACCATGTTTTATGTTCAACTTGGGTTACCAGATCAGCCATTTAATACTGAACAGCTAAAAGATCTACATAAAGCAGTATATAACAAAAAAGAACACTAAATTATTTAATAACAATCAGTCCCATGTGCTGCTTAGCTGTCAAATATGCCTAACATGGGTTCATATTTGCCCGGGTATAAATGACCGTTCTTACCAATCCGTTTACCTAAGTGAGTCTCCACCGAACTTCACCAGATGGTCTTGTTGGTCTGTAACAATGCATGGAACTGGGGTTCTTACAGGATTCTGGGGGCATCTCTGCACACTTTACCAGATTGAAGCATTTGTGTATATACCTAACTTACAGAAAAAAATGTAAATACAATATTTGTAAAGCAAAATATTTTAAATAAAAAAGCATGATGATAACTGTGGCTGGTGGTGTTTCTGGACAGGACTTCAAGAAGATAATAGTCTAAATATATCAATGGAGTAATTACGTTTCACTCCATTTTGGGTTCAAAGTATTGGGAGGAACCATCTCTGATAATGCGGCCTTTACAATAATATTAGTTTAGAAGCCTGTAGGATATTTGTACCATGCATAATCCTGAAAAAAAACACCTAAGTGCCCAAATTGCTATTTCACTTAGACAAAACATTAACTGAGTATGTCAAACAAATGAACCAGAACTGATCCATCATCGTCTAAAGGTTTAGTCACATAAAAACAACAGGGGAACTCATAAGCTTTTTGTGACAACTTTTTGTGTCACGTGACAAGCAATCCCTAAAAAAACGATTAAAGAGTTTAAGGGATGGAAGGTTTGGACATTCAACAATCATAAGAATGGAGTTTCCAAAGCTGCATATAGTTTGAAAAGTGCTGATTTGAGAAGATTAGATGGAACAGCATCTTCAATAATAGTTAACTAACTGGATAGGGCTGGCCAGGGGGTCAATTGCCCCTTGGGCTAGTCCAAAAGTCTTTAAGCAGGTGAAATGATCTGGCCCACTCGCGGAGGCAGGAGGATAGTGGTGGCCATGTAACGCAACATTACCGGACTCTGCGGTAATATTAAGGTGTTTTAGGTGTGAGGCGCAGAAGTGTGAGTGAACATGTGTGTGTTAGTGTGTATGTCACCTACCAGGGGAGGGGGGGCACTCAGCTTTATCTGCCCCTTGGGCCATAATGTGCCAGCCCTCCTGTTCCTTACTGTATAGTTGCGTCAGATTACAAACTATTTGGCACTCTAGTGCCAAAATTTGATCTAGAGTCTATGTTCCTTCATTATGTATTCACCGTGTGGTTGAGAGAATCAGTTTGGACAGAACCAAAATCTACACAAAACCAAGGAGTATAAATTGTTAAAGAACGTTCCACACACATTATTGAGAGATAACCTGCTGTGATTCATTCCCACGCCTCCACTGGAGGGGCATTACGGGGGACAGGACACTTGGCAGGTATGTACATTAAAGAATATGCTAGAACTATTTGCAGGGAATTCTGGGATATGCCACAAAGGATAATGTGAGGAATTTTGGATGAAGTGTAGTAAGGTCTATCCAACTGTATTTACTAAACTGCTTGCAGAAGAACTGAACTCCTCAAATCAACTTCGCCATGCAATATGAAGGGCCAACCTCAGCGAGCCTCCTGCAAGAAGATAAAAGTGAAACTCCGTATAACTCAAAGTAAATGGCAGGAGATGTCAACGTCACCAGTTAACTTGTCCATCAAGTTCAGTCTTTCCCATATCTGTTACCCAGTGGTGTATATGCCTTTGGCACTAGAAGAGGTCTAGGGCAGCACCCCCAGCCGCCATCTTGCTGCCGTAGACCTAGGCCGGGATTACGTCACTGTAGTGACCACAGGGGTTGAGGTAGAAACTCTTAGAGGAACAAGAAGCGTTCGGTTGAGTTGGTGAAATGTCTGGTTAATCCCAAATGCACAAGACTCCTCCATGTTAGCTAGTTACGTAGCCCCCGAACATCAGCGTCCAACTTCTTAGTGAGGGGGGCTGGGAGTTCTAATCAGAAGTATTGGATATTTGGATGTTTGTCCCCAAATACCCTGGTACTTCGGTATCCACCGTCTTCATCAGCAGGACTCATGCACACATTATCACTTATATGTTACAGTTATGCCTCTGTTTCTGGTTATCTTGTTGAGCAGTATATTGCATGATGAAACACGGCACACGGAGCATTTAGTCAGCAAATTTTAATTACGAAAGAACCAAAGATATATATATATATATACGTGTGTGTGTGTGTGTGCATGGAATGGCGAGCGGAGGTATCGGGAGCAGGGGTCTCAGGCGAGGCTGCAGTAACCTGAGTGTGGAAGCTGCAGGGAGTTGGCAGGGAGCTGCGTGATGCTGCATTATGGGACAGGCTCCTTAGAGAGCTGTGATCATTCATGTGCTGAGAACTCATTAGGAATAAATCAAAGCAGTAACCGCAGGAAGCAGAAACATTACACCCACCATTCAGCACAGCCCCCTCTCATACTCCTTTCTCCCCCCTTCCTTCTTATAAGAATCAGAATATTCTCCCCCCCCCCCTCCTTGATGATAATGGCGAGCTGGATGCACACAAGCCATATTGCTACTTTTCACTACCCCCCTCTTAAACAGGCAAACCTTTCATTTCCAGAATGGTCTGGTATGCGCCGTAAGCGAATAAGCCAGACTCTCCTTCTGGCATTGAAAGTGTTAATGGCGCAACACACACACACACACACACACACACACTAAAATCTACTTCTCAGTTAACATACAAAAAAAACCACTTTATTGTGAACTAAGGGTCTACTGCGCTACCCGCCCAATATAATGTCAGCGGTTGGTTAAAAGAGCCGGGATTAAGAGTGATGGGAGTCAGTTAAGGAAAGGTGGTGATTTTTGTTTTTGGGAGGGGGTAGGGGGGGATTAATATTTGCAAATAAAGGTTGACGAAGCAGAAAATAAAAAAAGCAAATCATACAGATGTGCCAATTTTCAGGATCATTGCACTGCCTGCCCTCTTTCCGTGGTAAGAAAGGGGAAGGGGGGTTCCCTTGGGAAGGTAAGGAACAAAACAGGGAATATCCGCCTTTTTTCATAGACAGACCTTCACAAATAGCAGAAATCACGTTCCGTTAGCGGAAACATAGATCTGTTATGGATAGTAATTGGGGGTGCTTGACCCTGAAGCCCTGGCGCTCTAATACATGATCAAACATATTTATAGGGGATATGAAAAAGGCCAAACCATCTAGAATAGCCAAAAAGGTCATATCTGCCATCGCAGTCTATATATACTCGCTATCCAGTGGGATATAGATATTCTGGAGAGAATCCAGAGAAGGGCTACTGAAATGAGAAATGGCTAACTAAATAAAACATATCAGGAACGACTATATGATCTCAACGCGTACAGCTCAGAGGGAAGAGTGCGAGGGAGAGGCGATAGAAACACTTAAATACACAACGCAGAAGATTGAAGGATACTTAAAAACAAATGACAAATGTAAGTACAAGAGGTCAGAGTCTAAATCTAGGTCAGAGGCACAGATGAAAGAAGCACTTCTTCATTGAATGAGTGGTAGATAAGCGGGACAGCCTCCCTGCAGAAGTGGTAAAGGTCAATACAGTGAAGAGAGTGATACATGCATTGGATTGGTGAAACCCACGCTGAAATAAAAAAAAACCTGTATAAGGTTTTAGGTCTGGATGGGGCGAACAGTTGCTGTTCTCTAATGTCACCCCTTCTTACGGGTTTTGCACTGTGACCTTCTGTGTTCCAGGAGATCCCCCTGTAAACAAAGCAATCCCATCGTATCTCATTACCCATTCACTTCCACCTCCTGGGTCCTGCTTGGCTGCCCAAAAACAAAGGCTTTCTTTACTGTTTCTCTTTGTCTGAACACAGGACTTCACTTTTTAGTTTTTCTGCGCAGACGTTAACCCCATCTGTGCCAGAGGGGTGGCGCAGAAAGGGTTAAAGAGACAACCTTTCCCACAGCGGACTGCAGCAGCACTTAGACTTTATTCGTTTATTTCTAATAAACAGTAAATGACAGTTGTCACCTATATGTATAACGCCTGGCCCGGGCAGGACCACCACACCTTACCACGCAAATGCCAACCGTAAATTACATTCGTGATTCTTCAGCTTTAGCCGCTCTTGTCTGTTTACCTGTAACGCTCAGAATGAGTAGCAGACACAACGGCCTCCAGAGGACAACATACAGGGAGCCCCTTAACTCCGCACCTGTGTTATTCTATACGTTACAGAGCGTTATAAATGAAATGCTGATACGGGCGCAGCACGGTGTGGTATCGGCTTCTTTATTTTGTATCAGCGGAGGAAAAGTGAAGATGAAGTTTGAACTTGGTAAAGAAATGTAAGGAATAAAATGCGTTCTTTCACTTTTCCCAGGATTGTAGTCTATATACTGTGCGTCCATCGTGATTCCCTTTTGGTGAGTGATGTGAGTGATGTGAGTGGTCTCTCTTCTTTACCATCGCACGTTAGCTCTCTCACTATCGGTTTTCTACCATTTCCAGAATTCTGCCAATAAAACTCTGCTCAGGTGTAGGAACAACAGGCATTTCAGCAACTGCTCCACAGACGCTAATTACCCCCATAAACCTTGTCATGGACACTTATTACTGCAGCTCGTCGGAATTCCGGCGCCCTTCTTGGCAAATCCACGACTTCTGAATCTCTCTAAATCAGCCACCCATCCCAGCTCAGCTGCCCATCTACTCTGCCCATCTCCCACGATGTAGAGACTAAGACCTTAATCAGTCCTTGGTCTTTTCTTACGTTCAGGATCGCCTTATGCCTATACCATGCATGGTTAAATCCTCTTACTGTTTTTGCCTCTACCACTTCTGCTGGGATGCTGCACCATTAATCTACAACTCAATCAGTAAAACCTCTAGTTTTACATTATGATCTTTTTTTTATCTAACACATCTCCTCTTTTGAAATAAACTTCCCTCCTGTTAAATCTCGCTATGTATTTAAAATTTCTATCACATCTGCCCTCTCTCCTTTATCCTCCAAGCTATACATAACAGGGTCTCTTATTCTTCCCTGATAATTTCTCTCCTGCAAAGCATTCACCATCTTTGTAGCCCTCCTCTGAACTCTCTCCAATATATCAATATCCTTCTGGAGATGGGGTCTCCAGACGTACGCAATACTCTAGGAGAGCCCTGAGCAGAGATCCGTTGCCATACAACCCAGCACCCTGTGACGCTTTATTGAATCGCCTGCTTACCTTTAAGTCATCAGAAATAATGACTTCTAAGTCCCTCTCTTCTGTTGTCACTGACATACAGCGTCACCAATTTTTACATCCCAAGTGCATTATTTTACATTTATCAACATTAAACTGCAGCTGCCATATTCTAGTTTTAAAAGATAACTAGATCTTCTTTAATGGAGACACTTAAAAGTTACACTTAATTAAGCACCAGCTCTTTAAAAGTAATTAGAATAATGCAGCCATGCTAATGATGGGGAAATAGTGTCCTCTTGGATTTCTACATGTTCTTCAGCACTTTCGTAAAAGTGCTTTAAGTTCTGTAACTGTTTAGTGTGTTACAACTTCTTTGGGCTGACGTGGTGATATTCCATTGCACCATTACTTAGGCATAATGCAAAAAGGAGACTTTCCATGAATTATCATGGCTTTGCCTTTGGCGGAAGCCGATGGGATGTCAGAGATGGCAAACGTCAAGCTAAATAACTTGAAAATGGAAAAAAAACCCTCAAGTGATGTCGCGTTCAGTGGTGGATTCACTTATGGGATTCATCTCGGGCGCATGCCTCCCAAGTGTCCCATTTACAGTCCAGATTTTCAAGCACTGCCCCAGGAAGTTGCCCCACTCGCCCGCTTTTGCAGTTAGCGGAGATCATAGGACCCACCGAGATGTAAAATCAAAAGAACGGGATGCTCGTTTGCAGCACTTTAATGACAACTCCCGTGTGGCCACCCTGCAACGTATAGAAGCAGAGCACTGCGGTATGATGTCATAACCTGAAGTTCTCTTTCAATTCATCTTGAAATGAATGGATGGATTAGCTAGGTATCCACCCAAGGGGTGAGATATAGGCAGGATAACGCGAAGCATGAGTGGGGATAACATACACTTCCCATTCCGACACGGTGTGACATCAGAATGATACGGAGGATTGGCAATTTGAAATAAATTTGCCCTGCTGGGCAAAATTAAAGTCATAACATTTCCTGTGTGGGGGGGGGGTCAGTTTCCCACTTTGGATACCTGATATATTGGGAGGGATGCAAATGTGAGTTCGCCTTTAAAGTAGTACTGTGTGCTTAGCTCCCTCGGTTTCGTCTTCCCTGGGTGTCCTCCCTTACTGCTCTCCAGTGTCGCCTCCCCTAGCCGGGCTGCGGACCTAATGGAGCGGTGACATCCCGCTATGACATCAGACAATCATTGCGTGAAGAAATTCCCAGAAACAACAACGCAATTAGCTGCCTTTACTGCAAAACATGGCTTCAGCGTGGGGCGTCAGACACCATTGGATGTTATTGTAATTTATACCTACCTTTATGTCACAAGATGCATTGTGAGAAACTGGAGCTACGTTAGCCCAAGGGAAAATGGAAGTTGATCCCTTATATTGGGCCAACAGTGAAAAAAGTGTAAAGTTACATGAGCTTTCAGGACCTCATATGTCTCTTCTTCAGATCATTTCAAATCTTAGGTCCAAGAGCAAGTGTAGGCGATTCGGTTTATCCTGTGCCACACGCACTTTCCTATCCACCATCCTGCCCAACACTTATCCACCAGAAGAGAACGTCTGGGCTCCTCAAATAAGGATGCAGAAAAGTTACCAGCCATGGTGTACTTGCTGACTAAAAGTCACGTTATGCTGGACAACCCGGTGGTAACGGGAAATTACACACCAGTAACACAAACGCATACTGCTCCAGGTAGCCAGAAATCCAGGCAAGCAGAAAGAGGCAATTCCTACCGCGTCAGCCCTTCCCGTTACCCCATATTCCTGAAGACTCTTAACTTCTTATATTTCAACTATTTCCATCAGCCAGGTAACGACACAAAAAAGAAGCTCCAAAAAAGATCTGCTGCGTATCCACTGATTGGAACAGCATCTTTAACATAGGAACAGAGCTGTACATATAGATTCTTCTCGAATGATGTTGTATATAGGGGTAACGCGACGGGTGATTGAGAGAAAGGACACAGTGCTATGTATAGTAGGAGCAGCGCGGCCAGAAGCGTGTATACTTTAATACTATGTGAATATTGGAAGCGCTGTGCTGGGGGGTACGGGTCCTAGCGGTAAAACCGATCATTCTACAGGACGGAGGTTACCGCTAGGAGACGGACACGCAGCACGGCTCAGGTTCCGAGTCACAGGACAAGTTCTTGTGTAACTACGGTACTTTAGTCAACAACACTTAGATGTGCCTTTTAATTGCTTAAAAGGTTACGCAATCTCAGTGATACGTCAAACGCTTCTACAAGTCGAGCATTAAACAAACATCTTCCTCATTTGTTCCCGATCAGTGCCACCATAAGATTTATACTCACAAGGTCTGGTTTGACTTTCAAAAGCATCCCTAGGACACTATTAAAGAAATATCATCCCCAAATATGTGTGTATATATCATATATGTAGATATATACTATATTCTGTGCAATATGAGACACTGGAGGCACCATCCTATAATTCTAGGAAAACAACATAGGATTAAATATATCCTAAATTCAATAAACAGCATCCCATATATATGGAAAATGTGAGAATGATTAGCAAAGTCCTCCTGTAAAAATAGGACTGTAAGATATTTTTTGACATATTAAGAATTATTGTTGTATGAAAAAACATAAAAGAAGTGCCAAAGAGATTGGAATATATAGAACTGCCATACAACTGTCCCTTTAAATATTACGACCAATAAGGAACCCTCAAAAATACTATATATATATATTTTGTACCGTGTTATACAGCGTTTGGTGTGCACGTCTGCTTTATTTTCTATCATATAATTTCAGGATAAAATAAAAATACAAGGAAACCTTTATACGTAATCCGCGATGTTAGATACGGTACTTAGGGATGTGCCGAGAATTTCTGTTCATATTCTCCTTTAACCCCTTAAGGACAATGGGCGGTCCCAAAGCCCATTGAAAACAATGCATTTTGAGCCCGTACATGTACGGGCTTTGTCATAAAGGGGTTAAGGATTGCTGACCGACCCTGTCTGAATCGCTAGTATAGTAAACCAAGACACTGTTTTTTTTTTTTTGGATTTGCCAAGATTTTATCACTTTAATTTTTTTTGCAAATCTTCTGCCATTCCATGACCAAGTCCATACATTTTTTGAAGAGGGCCGACCCTACTGCGACTGATGTCAGCTTTATCCATGCTTCTAGAATGAGTTTCAGTGAATATCTGGATATATTGGAATATGGTCCCTCTTCTGGTATTGAACAGACCCAGATTCTAGATTTTTTTTTCTGTGCTCCAATAAAAAAAAAATACACAAAGAAAAAGTCTAAATATATTTATTTATTGATTTTCCAGTGCAAAATGCAGGAGCGCCAAGGCCCTGCTGTGAAAATCTCAAATTCTACATTTAGTACCTGAGAAGCAGAGTGTGAAGCAGGTTTTTTTGGGAAACAAAAAGTCCATTTCATAGACAACGTACAAGGAATGTACATGGAAAAGCATTCTTCATTCTGTGGAACCAATACCCCCAAAACCCGTAAAAATATCAGCAAAAGGAATAGCTTGTGTTCCCGTACGGCACGGACCAGTAGGACATGTATAGATTCTTACTGGTTTATGGTCTTGCTTCGCAAGCAGTCTAAATAACGTTGCATGAAAGTGCGTGGAAAGCGAAGAAAGGCACTCGTTATCTCCGACACATTGAATGATCCAGCGGAGGAAATATCGGGACACGCAGTATAGCCAAGAAGGAGACATCCGTTATTTGGAAAGTAATGAAGTAGAAGCAGGAACGTAAACGCACAACACACAGGAGAAGCAGTACCGGGCAGGTCCAGCGTTCTGCTGGATGATCCATGTTGAGTTTGTTTCTATTGAACGGATAGAATGATACATCACCTTTCTTGTGTCAATAGCATTAACTTGCTGTGGATTAGCCGGCCTCTCACCTATTTAAATTATTTCTCATCGACAAACTGGCTTTTCTTCAGTGATTTAGTCAATGTCTCAATAAATTAACTCGGTATTTATGCGGCTGCCATGAGCTCACACTCCATGTAATGTGCATCACATCTCAACAGCCAATACTGCCCCCTAATGGGCACGCAGGGCCGTACGAGCGACCACTAAAACTCGACTACGAGAGAGAGGCGTTTTGATCGGATATTGCGGATCCCTAATATCCAAGACAGTGTGAGATGTTTCCACCTAAAACACAATAGGGAGCCCAGAATCCTGCTTTTTTTTTTGCTTATACGGTACTGGGATGAAGGCTTTAACATTTTGATTTACTGCCCGCCAGCGACCCCTTGTGAGCCGGAATGCTTGAGTTGGACTCCAATGCAGACTTAATTCAACTGTGCCCTCTACAGCCGGGCGCTGGGAGTGCCATTAAATCTGCAGAAAAAGGCATTTCCCGAAAATGTAATATATAACTGCACTCCAGCACATGTAATAGCCCTTTCTACGTGATATCTAACACTGCTCTTTAAAATATGGCTCCATAGCGATCCATATGACCATCACACAGGCATCCTTAAAGCTGTGAATACCATAGATTTAAAAGCTGGCAAATAGACACAAGACCAGATCCACTTATCATTGTGTCCAGAAATCTAAAACAAAACAATCCTGACCTGTGTAAGAAAACAATACTAAATATTTAAAATCCTACGAATCCTTGTATTTATTCTAAGGCTTATGTTTCTTTGGCCATCTTGAAGCTCCCATCACTCTCTTCCTTTACAATGAATCTCCCGCCGCGTACCAAAGTGAAGCTCCCGTGAGCTCAGGGAGGGATTCTGTAGAGGAGATGTTTAAAGGTCCATTTGAGGAGATGACACTTTGGTCACACAAGGTTTTTATTGCGCTTTGGAATGATTCTACGGTAAGTTCGCCGTTCAGAGATGTTTCGTTTGACCTTTATCACCATAGGTGAACTTTCAGGATTTAGAGAGGGGCTGGAATGGGATCTCTTTAAGCCGCAGCTATCGTCTTCTTGGACCCCGTTGGACACCCCAAGAAGAGACTCCCAAATACTGAGGTCGTCGCAGCCTTTCTGCATCCGCAAGGCCAACAGCTTCACGTATGTCTCGTACCTGGATTTCTGGGAAAGCAAACGCAGACTAAAATCATAAATGGTACCTTTATAAGAGTGAAATTTACTTTTTAGTTTTAGAAGTTTTTTGGTTTTTTTGAGATTTTTATTTTTTTATAAAGAACCATCTATTTCTCACTGAAATAACCAACAGGCAAATGACCTCGGGAAAAAAATGTTGGATTCAAAGCAGTTCACCTTCTCATAACTCTATCCATGCATTAATGCTGCCTTTGGCATTCAAGCTCATTTTCATTCAGGAAAAACCTGACGACGGGCCTTCATAATGTATAAGATAGTCAAGAGGTTGAAATTACAACTCTCCTGCAGACTCTCCCTTTAGTGGATAAACCCCTAGGTGCAACATCCATGATACCCAGTCCTTAAATTCTATGCATGTGGGGAAAGAATACTTGCAACAAGTCATCAGCTCTAAACAATTGCACTACAGAAATGAAACAAAAAGCACATCATGTATTTATATATGGCGAGCGCTCCGGTACTTTTTTGTGATATTCTTTTGCCGTTTCCTACCTCGAAGCGCAGATATTCCCCTCTCAGGTGGTAATCCTCCCAGTCGCGCGCTTTGCTCTTGGAGTCTGGAAGGTTGCGCTGATGTTCGGTCAGATCATCTGTGAAAGTGTCCATCCACGACTCGTGCGACTGAAGCTGCTCTTCCTGCAAGAGCACAACCGTCACTCACACAAAACGAGCAGACACTCCACTCTCCTCTAACAACCATGAAACTTCTATGCTGCCCGCAGACTTTACCAAACCAAAAAATATACTAAATCTAGTACTGGAAGCCCAAGCTGACATTTCATCAACTTCCACCTAAGGCATACCCGGTGCAAATTTCACATCATTTCCTATGATCACCCAACCCTGCCATCACATGAAAGTTATAAGTCCTGTAACTGTGTCTTATGTACACTGTTTTAGCAGACAGCACATGAGACAATAATATTAGATTAGCCAATACTATGATGTCATAAGTTACAGTTCCTGTTATTATATTGCTACTCAAAATGTTATATGGACTCAAGATGACAGAGACATAAATCAAAATGTATAAAAAAAAAAAAAAAAAAAAAAAAAAAAAAGGGTTGAAAAAAAATACAGTATAATCTGAAACATTATTTGATTTCACCGGCTTACCAGACACAGCTTGCATGGAGCGGAGGGAAGGATTGGTCGGACAAACCTCTTCCGAGAACCAATAGCTGCTGGGAATGGCGGTGAAGAAAACATGGCGGCTACCAAGTTAATACGGGCAATCCAAGAATTCATTTCCTCTGATGTCCTGGGAAAGTCATGAAAAATACCTTAATGAGCACGGGGCTATGAGCGTATACCTTAAACCTTACGCTGGCATATACTAAATACTTTGACTCCAGAGAGATTGCAATACCTTCGAATAAAATTATACACACTCTAAATCTTTTAAGTACTGCAAGTAAAATAAAGCATTTCAAACCCGCAACGAAAAGCAGGCTTTAAAATAGTCTGATAGGAGAGTCCTACAGCACCCTACGTGATCTATACGTTTCACATCGAAGGCAAAAACACAGAGGAACTAAACGAGAGCTGCTGGACAGAAAAACCACTGATTATGGTATAACATAAGAAAAAAAAAAGAAAAGTTTGTAAAATTCCTCATGCTGCATGGGGACCGTTAATGGGAATTCTCAGCAATGTATTTTATTACTAGTATGGGATAAAAAATACATTTCAATTTTTTTTTTTTATTAAAAAAAGTCTAGTTTCACCATAATATCACCATTTTCAGGTCGCTGCGTATTAGCAATTAGTATTTTGCTCTGTTATCTAAACCCAATCTACTAGACAAACACCGTATTTACCATTGCCATAAAGAATCAGCTCAGTGTGGTGTTTGAGCATGGATGGTCACCCAAAATATCACAACTAACAAAAATGGCTGCCTCCAGTCTACAGGGTGGCCTTTCGCAACAAAATGTGAAAAACCCATTTTTCTGTCAATGACGACCTAAACTACTGTATACAGCACTGGATTTTAGGCTCACGGAGAACACTTGTTTCCCCCTTGGACCTTTAAATAGTACGATGGCTCCACCAAAAATCTACTCTAGATCACAGTAAAACGTTAAACGTTCTGCTGTTTCCAATCCCTTTTCGATACTCACTGAGCTTGGAAGAGAAAGACACGCCAGTCAGCTGTCTGCAGACGGAACACGTGCGGTCTCTTGGTGTATTCACTGGCGCGCTCTGCCAGTGCGTGATGCACACTGATCACCTCCTCGGGGCACTGAAGATCGGACCTGTACTCGTCCTGCACACATAGAAAAAGAACCAAGCCATAAGGATGTGGGTAACGGGAGAGAAGGGAGTCGTTGGTGTGGCGGGAGTGAGGGTGGCTTTTTCTGTGTCTGTGACAGTGAAGAGGTAAGTGCTTCCATGCGTATCTCTGGCAAAAGAGAGGTCAGTGATCACCTCCTTGTTGTATGAAATGCTTTGTACCTTGAGAAAGATCATCACCATCCCCTTTAACACGGTATAGAAAGATTTCCAGCCTCGCTTTCCCCAGGGTGCTGCAGAAGTAACAAAGTCAGAAGTAAGATGCAAAGCAAGGCTTTTGTGTGTGTGTATATATATGTATATACACACATATACATACATACACACACATAAATATATATAATAATAACAACAACCTACAGTACATTCTCTCATTTGCTGCCATTTTTAACCAGCTCTCTGTGAATCCATTCCCACCCTATATCCGGTCTGTCCACCCACAAGCATTACATTCGATGCTGAGGTTTTTCTACAGGTCTTGTTTCTCTGTATGTGTTCTCATTTCATAGCACAACAATAAGCCGGCCACTCATATTATAACAAGCGTCTTGCACTAATAAACAATAACTGAAAAATGCAGGAGCAGTAGATCGGATTATTGTCAGCTTCAAATGCCCCCTAGGTGTCTCACCTGCGCCATTGGTGTTGCAAGGGCCTAATTTATTCCCATGTGCGCCCCCACTCCCACTATGAATCTGTCCATAGACCATAAATGCCAAGACCGTCTCCAGCATGAACTCAATAAAAGCCTGCTTATTCCCAATGTAAACCACTTGCTCACCTGCAAACCCAGTGCTTTGGAATTTATAACTGGGGGTCCGCTGCCCTGAGTGGCTTTACACACCGGCTCCTGGCCGTTATGAAATGAGCGGCTCAAGCTCTTTGTGCTCATCCTTCCTCCCTTATCCATTCGACCGAGTCTTTTTAAACATTTCAGTACCAGCAGAAATCAGTGCTTTTCTCACTACGTGATATTTAATGAGATAAGCAGGGTGCGGGTAAATTATCAACGCTAAGTCAGCGTTGTAAGTAAATGCAGCATTAGAGACAATGTTCCTTGTACTGCTGAATACCCAAACCCTTCCTATAAACAATTCTTTCATCATCACAGATTTTGTATCGTTTATATATTGAAGGGAAGACTCGATTGTCAGCTCTTTTACAACTTTACTACACCTTAGCTGGGTTTTCTGGTTTACTCTTAGGAGGACAAACCGCCTCAAACGCCTAGAGCCGAGTGAGCACTCACTCTTTTTGCCATCAGTGTCAGCGTGCACTTTACGATACAGCATCCCTTGTTTGTAAGTTGGAGCGTGGGGATCGGGGCAGGGAACGTCCAAGAAGGGGTTGCTTCTTTTGCGTGTCAGGGGGACACTTTCTGGTTTGGAAACCAAGGCATTCGCCAACGTCTCCTCGCTCCTGGCCAAAGAAAAAGGAAACTGCGTGAGAAACACAGCTCCAGGACACAGTGAATAGATTCAGGAAAGAACACGAAGCGTGCGCAGCTAGGGGGCGGTAGAGACCGCAAGAATGAAACGTTACAAATCAAGGATTGTGAAAACGCAAATCCACTTACATGGCCCATTCCAGTTTTTCGTTACGGATAGAATGATACAGGCCCTGCAAAGATTATAACGGAACGCTGTAAATATCATGCAGACATACACAAAACGCGTACATATCTCTATCTCTCATCATTCTCCAGATGTTTACATTCACACACACTCACTACGCATAACCCATGACTCCGGTACCTTTAGAAGCTCTCTGGAAAAGCTGTCTCCGTCATTCATTCCATCCAGGTTATTGATGAAGTCCTGCTGGGTCATAGACTTCCCAATGTTCTGAAGAATAAAGATTTGATTAGATTGGATTTATTGAGGACATTTTGCACAGGGTAAGAAGTGCTTAGCAATCCTTTATAAGGCATTTATATATCGGGATTTATTCATGCTCATTTAACAGGTTTGCACTATGGCTGCAAATTGACAGATGATGTCAGCATACACCCTAAACTAATATGGCAAAGATAAAAATATGAAATGATTTTTTTAATCCCGGAACAGTTAGAGATTTACCTGTCCGTGTAAATCTGAGTTCAGGAGCATGAGTGCGCAGGTCAGAGTGTGTACGGCATCTGCCAAGAAACAGATTAGTGGGTACGAGCCAGCCGGCGGTGTCAGCGTGTGTATACATGCTTAACACGTGAAGAAGTGAGATCATGTATCTGGGAAACCCATAAGCGGTGGGATTACGGTGAGTAGATATTCACACTTAGATGGGTACCTGCGGAGCTGAAGTCCTTGGGGTTACACCTGTGAAACCTTTTCGCGAAGTGAAATAAAACTCGTTCTCGCTCTTGAGTCTCCCCCGTCAGCACCAGCTCTTGCAGAAGAGACCTGTAATGGGAGAAGGGCTATTTCATGCTGCATCTGGACACAGAACCTCAAACTGCAGCTGTGCTACATATGGTCTGCTAAGAGAGAGAAACGTTTACAGCCACACGGACATCTCTGGAATGAAAACACACAAACACACACTGCTTACATATACTGAAATACGACACAGAAAGAATAGGATGGTCACTACGAGTAGAAACGATTAACACTCAAGGTTATGAAAAAGATATTCATTCATAAAGAGCAACCAAAGAATAATTATACCCTTCATCACCAACATACTGCACTCAATTCAAGTTGGCTTTCTCACCTGAGAGACGCATCCAACGTTTTTCCTGTGAAGTCGAAGAGGTTGAGATACTCCTCGGCCACCATGGAGCTGAAGTCGTTACTGCAGAAGAATATTAAAACAGAAGTGAGATCAGCTGATGTGGTTCACACGCATTTTTTTCTTCTGATCGCGATATGGAAAACACCAAACACCAGTCACAATATACATTTTTGCCCTTTTGAGCAACGTCAGACGAGAAACACGAGACATTCCAACATCTGCCTGGGGAATTCCGAGAGCGTTCCTTCCACAGCGTACGGACAGCGCCAGCCCACCCCGCTTACTTTTTTTGGAGGTACGGAGCGACCTGAGATCTCTCGAAGCCGTCCAGCTGGTATAGCCTCCTGGCCAAGCATTTTGCCGCCTCTAGATCCCGCTTGTTTGGAACGGCTTCCACGTACGTCACCTCCTCAGAGCTGCGTAAAAAAACAAAGGAGCTGCTGACGTAAATATAACCGACATGAGGTTCTGAGTAAATCATATTCAAGAGGAAGCCAAAGAATAAAAAAGTGCTTTCAAGTGAAAACGCGGTCATGTGATTCCAGTAATGCCCCACATAACGGTACTCCAGAGAAATGCTGCCCTTTGATGTATTTCCTCTATTGTCAGACGTTCGTGAATCCAGATTACTGAATCATTCGGTAAAGTTTTAAGCATCTTAACGGTCACTTATTATATCATTATATTGGGTGCCAAAGCTTTAAGAATTATTGCCAAATCAAAAGAAATCATATCAGAAATATAATGAAGTCTAAATTATCTTTATTTTTTGTGTGTTGAGTCATTTACATTACAGCTTCTATGCATTTAGATACAGATATATTACTTCTTTTCTATTTTCTTTGTTACATATTTCTTTCCTGCTTTATATATTTTAGATGACACTATGCATGTTATTTTATTTTTCTGGTATTCATTTCATTATTCTGTACACATCTTTTTAATCCACATTTTTGTGCACAAACTAATTAATGCGTTGGAGTAGTTTTTATTTTTTTTTTTTACGAGCCTAAAGAAATGCTTAATGAATACAGGCACTTACCAAGATGTCTCCAAATCCATATCTGTAGATAGACCATCAGTCTGCCCAGTTATCGTTTGGGGAAGGTCCTGCTGCTGCGCGGACACGGCTTCCTCCGTCTGCTGCTCCAATTCCCGTCTACACGAATGCTCCTTTTCCTTGCACCCTTGGCATACAAGATGTACACCCGGAACATCGTGGAATAGTAGCCTTTCCTCTTGTGGCTGTTCTGGGGTTTGTGGAGTGGTTGGGTCGTCCATGTAAGTAGAGGATGAAGAGCGATCATGTTGAGAGTCACCCTCCAGTAATGCCGTCACCAGGGAGACGTTGGAAGGAGAAAACAGCAAACCTTCCTCTTCTGTATCGGCCTCCGGACTTGGTGCTGTCAAAAGCCCAAGCATATATTAGCACACACACACACATATATTATATATATATATACATACACACACACACATTAGCATATTACATAACACATGTGCAAAACTTGGGTCAACCATGTATTTTATTATCACGAACCACTGCCGGGGGGGGGGTGGGGGTTTGGACTGAGCCAACTTAAGTCATATACTTTGCGGTGTGTGCAAATCAGACTGAACTAGACAAGGCCACCTGCTCATTTTGGTCATCCTTGGATGACGACGTATGCTAGATGAACCTGAGGCACAAAAAGAGATATTGGAACCCATTTCCATAAATGTCTTATTTATAGTAAATCTGTTTTTCTATCCAAGGCAAGGATTCACATCCTCATTAGCTTAAAGCAGAAATGCAACAGATGCACTAAAAGCTCACAAAAAAACCTTTAAACGTGGTGCTATACCCAAGGGACAGCTCGATCGAAAATCCAGACCTACATGACATATTCTGGGAATAAGTAAATGAATATATTTTTTTCCCCTGATAACAGATTATGACCCTTGCTTTATTTAATAAGGATGTATTATAATTTACATTTTAGTACAAGTTCTTTTTTCTTAAATCTCTTGAATTTCTTGTATTCAAGTTACATTTACTTCCTTAATGTAGATCTAAAATGGGTTTAAACATTAAATTGTAATATTTTAGGTTTAACTACATGACAAAAAAATACTTCTTGCACTTTAAAGGTGGACGCTTTTTTAGGTCATATACGAACAGCGGGACTAGAATCACTGCTTGCCAATGTTTTGCAAGTTAGTAATTTCCCTTTAAGGCCCTAAAGGCCAAGTTTGTGCCTTGAAATATTCATTTGCATGGTTTATTTATTACGGTATTCTTCTTTAATGAAGTATAACACGTTTCCCAGGCAGCTGAACTATGATGCTAGAGTTCGCACGACATGCGCAGGTTGTAGGGCTCGTGTGC
Source organism: Spea bombifrons (assembly GCF_027358695.1). NCBI lineage: Eukaryota > Metazoa > Chordata > Amphibia > Anura > Pelobatidae > Spea > Spea bombifrons. The sequence goes on from NC_071090.1 coordinate 98,694,400, forward strand.
AGCTGTCGGTTTAGAGAGGAACTGAAAGAGTAATTCAGCTGTGCGGCGAGGACAGACGCGGGTCTAGAAGACGTCTCACTTACAGGCTCCGGGCATCTTCGGCGGAGAGTCGCTCCTCACATCATCTGAGCGACAGATCCTCTGGAAGACATAGATGCGCATTTTAAAAAGAAGAAGTAACTCGTATACGATGGTAACTTTGCATAAACCCGAGACATCCTCCGATGATCACCAACTTCACACAGACTGAACTTTCTATAGAGAGACATATTATAACATCCGACATGTTATGCGGTTCGTCTCTCTTAAATCAATGAAATTTAAAACCCGCTTCCCTTAAGGGTCATTATACTGGTGTGTACAGTATCGTATTATTTTCCCATGGGACTTCCCCTTTAACAATACGGGAAGAATGACAATGAGGAGGAATAATCACTGAAAACCGGGGGGGAACAGAATATACCTAATGGGTGCTTAGATTTCTTTTTGAAAATCAGTAATTTGCATTACATTGGTTTATTTTGTGTACTGAAGTATAAAATGTAAAGGTTTCCGCATTTGGTTAGTTGATGAATATTCTTTTTTTCACTCTCAGTCCATATAGAAACTGAAAAATAGGTCATCCCTTAAACTAAGATTTCAGACAATCACTGAATTAATGAACCATTGCTGTAAGTATGAATTTTGAGCGTAAAGCGGGGCCATGAGTATAAAAAGTAAGCATTTCCTTAATATTTGCTATTTGAACAAAAAAATACGAAAATTATATTTACGCAGATTATACATGAATCGAGTCGCCACGTACCGCAGGGGGGCCACGTGGAATGTCATAAACAGGCCATTTTGGAGCAGTCGTTCTGCCGGATAAGGACTCCCTTTCCTCAAAGTCATCTTCGAATATCTGCAGAATTTCCAGTGATTCTGTATTCTGCATCTTCTGTTCCAAAACAGCGTTTGGATCCTCATATTTACTATCCAAAATGTCTTTAGAGGTTAAAGGATGCACGCAGCGCAGCACTTGACCATTTCCATCATCAGTGGTTATGAGGTCATCGGTATTAGTTCTTAGCCGATAGCATGGTTGGGTACTGGGGGAGGGAGCATGACTAAATATAGGATTGTCGCAAAACAAGCTCTCATCTTCTACCTCTTCTTCACAGCAGAACGTCTCGTAGTTTTCAAAGGGTTCCTCCTCTGCCCCGTCATCTTGCAGACCTGTAGAGGGAGAGTCTAGGCATGGCAGAGGGCTTCTGATTTCAGAAGGAGATATCCCGGGGAAGTTTATGTGCTTCTCTTTTTTCTCAAGTTCATCTTGGAGATCTAAAACGCACAACTGAGCCCGGAGCATGCTCTCCCAAAACAAATCCTGTGCCGAACTGCTCTTTGCTTTTGCCGCGTCTTGGGTGTTTAACTTGGTAGGTTTCTGAAAAGAAGATTCTACCCTCCTCCCCAAATTGTCAACACTGACATTGTCTTTGCCTCTGCAGGGCAACTCAGTATTGGAAAGCGAAACAAAACCATCACATGTAGCTGCCTTCTCGTTACAGCCATGATCATCCCACTTCTCCCGGTTAAGGTCACTGCGAGCTGATGCGGCAAACTCAAAGATTATGTCCGGTTGTGGAGCGCTGTCCTCGTGGCGGTCTGTGGATCTTGTCTCATTACGCATAGGCAAGTCATCCTCGTCGTCCAAGCAGAGCTGCAGTTTTTCCATTTCACTTTGTTCATTTGTCTTTGGAGTTTCTGATCCAGCAGATGGTTTAAAGTTCTTCTGGGGTTTGGCCCATCTTGCTAAGTTGTGCTAAATGCTGGTCTTTGAGAGTTGGGCTCATCTGCGTTAACATCTTGTGCTTTGCCCTAAAAACATGAAAAGAAAAAAAGACAAATAGAAAGAAAATCGGTTAAAAGTTAATCCTAGCGAGGCAGAAGCAGCAGAATATGAAATTTGGTTGTCAATTCCAAACACGTTTAAGACGATTTTAGGGTTTCCAGAGAAACAGTCATTTAAATACTGTAGCTTCTGGCATCGTTACTTAACTCTATCAATACCTTCTGTTTTTTTCAGGATATTGCTTTATTTAACAGAAATATTTCCTTTAACAGTAAAGAACTAATCATCACTAAAGAGCACAGTGATAGCAAAACTGGCATACTTACTCCCTGCCCTGAACGGACCTTACCAGCATCATCCATATTAAAGGCTCTGCTTATTTTATCTCACTGCTACCCGTGTTTAAACCCCTACTACTGTATTTTTTCATATACTATATTATATATATATATATATATATATATATATATATATATACATACATACATATATATACACACACACACAATATATATATATAATATATTTTCATATACTATTATACATATACTATACATATACCCTACTACTATTTTTTTCATATTTAATAAAAACTATGATTGAGAAAAATGCATTTCTTGTTTTTATTTCCTTTTATTTGCCAACCTGCCCCCCTATATGCCACTCTGCTCCCCAGACATGCCTTTTACCCCACTATATGCCACTCTGCCCCTAGACTTAACCCCCATGCTTCAGACTCCCTGGTGTCTAGTGGGGGCAGTCGGTGGGTGTCTGCACGATGCGCATAGTCCTCCACTTCTGCCCGGCACCTCTATGACTGAGCACCGGAAGGTCATGTCACACCGGATCTTAGTCTTATAGTCAGACCTCTATTTGAGGTTGGATTATAAGAGGAACTCGAATATAAAAGAAGAGTGATCTATAACTTTGTTTTATATTCGAACGAATACGGTATATATCAAGGAACCGGTGCTTTGTGATTAATAGATCAATGTTTTTTTGTTTTAAGGCTCTGTGCAGGGTATGTGCGCGACACTCGTAAGAAGCTGCTGTTTACCGATTTCCAACCCCGGGGAGTTATTAGTTTTGCCCAGACTCGTTGCGTGCGCCCACACCCTGGATCACAGGTATTCCTGAAAACCCGGCATCCTTCCATCTGTTTAATCCGGAGCGAGGCGTCGGGCTCACACCGCGATCTAAACCCCCAGGGCTGAGCTGCGTGGGAGCGGGGCGGACCTGCGACGATAACCAGCATATTTTATGAGCGTTCTGGTCAGACGCCGGCTATCACCGCAATGTTACGCACTTCGTAAGCACATCAAATGCACACCTCTGGGGCCAGCAAACGGCAAGTAATAAATGTGAGGAGATAATTGGCATTCAGCGGCATTTCACCTCCCAATGACTTGGTAGAAACTGTAAATACACAGATCTGCCCACTGGCACAATCTGTTACACAAGGAGTCAGGGGTATATTGCAACAGAATACAATGTCACAACGGGTCAAAGGACAGCATGTCACGCAGCACTGTACACACAGTCAGCCAGCCGGATGTCACGCAGCACTGTACACACACCGTCAGGCACAATACAGCATAAAGTACAACTCCACACAGCCGCCCTAACAATGCGGATCCGTGTATATACAGTATCAGAAGTGCCGGCTGCCATCATACCGGCTCGGTGGAAAAATATGCAAAGGCAACGCGTTTTCTTCATACCACACAGGTGTGGACACGCATATAATGGAGACGTATCTTCCGGGGTGCAATGTTTTAATGCCGCACTTTTATTTACAAAAAGGTAAGTCTATTGCTGGTTATCCCTACACGAAGTTGGGTTATGCATAAAATGGCGCAAAGTTTGAAATGTGGTCTTATCACCGTAGCAACCAATGCAACGTTCAAATCAACAGGAAACAAAAAAAGCTCCAGAATCACATTCTATACATAATCCCCAATGTCCCTGTTGGAGAGACCTTAAACCCTGAAGATAACCCAAATGCCATCATTCATTTCTGAGTAAAACAAAACAAAAGAAAATAAATTAATTAAAAATCGAACTGGATGTGAGAAGAACGGCTGTAATCCATGCTATAATTATCTTTATACCTTATTAAACTCCACAACTGACACAGCAGCTTATGAGAATAATACAGACTTGCACTATAAATGACAACTCCTATAATGCTAAGCCAGTCGCCGGGAGCAGCGCAGAAACAGAGGACCTTTGATTTACCCGTCAGCCCATTATCCATCAGACACAATTTCAACTTTCAAGAGCAACTCCAACAAAGATCTGTGCGAGAAGAGAACTTCTCAATCGGTTTGGACCACCAATAAGAGGTATAATAAATAACCCCTGGGGTATCACAACTGGTGTGGTATATATATATATATATATATATATCTGTAACAAAGCATATCTACAAGGCAGTATGGCCAACCATGGGCAGAACTCTCCTGTTTTACAGCATTCAAGACTGTGGGTGATATGGGTGATATGGGTGATGCGTTTGCACATTATGGGATAAAGTGCAAATGTGGAGCAGTCCCCGTGGAAACCAATGCAAAGTTACAGCTGATTTCCATATATACCAATACTAATGCGCGTTGGGGAGGAACTCGATATTCGAGTTTTAATGTATGTTATAGAAATCCTAAATCTATACCAGCTGTACAAGAACAGACTAAGCAAAGCAATGAAAGGGTTAAAGGCATTCACAAAATATTGTTTTCCTGCCTCAATGAGCAGAGCATTCCCTAGGCACAGACTTACCGCTGAGAAGGACGAGGAAAGTTTAATGTTCCATCCAGTAGTGAGCGGCCCTCCACAGGACAGCACTAGCCACGGAGACCCTGCACTCAGCGCAGTTCTCGCTCGCACTTCCTGCCAGTGAGCATCAGTTAGCAAGTGCAGGCGGCGAGGGAGGGGGAGCCCCCAAAACCTCAATCCCTGCCTCTTACATGTTACACGACTGTACGGCCCACGCTGTGCGCAGGAGGGGGGGGCAGGATGGGGTCACCACATTAGGGCACAAGTGACAAGCATATTTAAACACTTGACAGCTTTGGTTGGGGTAGCTTTTTGGATCCTTCAGAGGTAAAAGTTAAAGGTCCGGTGTGCTGGGTCGTATTATATCATGAATGCGGGGACGGCATGTACCATAGAAACAGGATTCTCACTACGAGACCGTCACACATAGCTGCATAGAAAAGGCTGATAATCCTGCCAGAGATGTCAAGCGAGCAGGAAATGAATTTACCGCAAGAGGAAATGCATCACAGCGCAGAAGATGTGATCCAGCCAGGTACCGGAAACGTCTATGCCTCTCCGTTACATGCAACCACATTACATGCAACCAACCCCCCCCACACTATTACATGACATCTCCATATTTACTCCAGCACAGACCCGTCAGATTCCATATCGTCGTTTCTGGGCTCTCCCTATATAGCTGTTAATTAGTGAGGAATACACATCGTATCCATCCTAGCCATACCTCCTGGCACCCTCCTCGAAGACAGAGGTGTCAGCCTTTGGACATTGATTACCCGTCCGTCGGAGGATGGCTGGTTTTGGCCACCAGTGACAGCTAGCCTGTGATGCGCACCACCAGCCCCATGTTCAGCCACACAAATGACTCCATATTTATAAACTAATTTAAGATGAACTCTACAAGTAATAAACTTCTTCTCTGTCTCTGCTCACGTGTGGTGCCGGCCATTCCAACATCTGAACGCCTACTGCATTTCCAGCACTCTCCCTACACTCGCCACGATAGAACTAGAATCCTATACTGTTACATTCTCACATTTATATAATCGGACTCCTGGTTGCAGAAAGGCTGATTCATGTCCACAAACAGCTACATAATCTGGGATCGGAGTCACTCGAGGAGTTATGCAGCAAATAAAAAAAAATAACAAATCGGAATTAAGGTGAATTCCTTGGCTCTGTGTCATGGCTCTGCTATGTGCGTAAAGCTCTTCTTATACGAGAATAAAAGGGAGGGGAGATTTCTATAAAACTATAATAATCATCATTGGCACAATAATAGCACAACAACAACTCCAACTCCAACTCCTCCACACCAACAACTCAAACAACAACTCCTCCACACCAACAACAACTCCAACTCCTCCTCAACAGATGACCAGAAAAGGAAGATTTGCAACAATATCAAGTAATTAGTCAAAAGTTTTAGTGATAAGTTGATACCTTTTATAGATGTAAAGACCATATTATCTCCAAGCCTTTTCTAATTGTGCTGAAAAACCTTTCCATTCTTTTTATACATAAGAGCCAAAAATAAGGCCACTTAGAAAGTTCCTCCTTCCACACACAATCTCTGTAGTTTTAGAGCCCAAGACAGAAGGTATTAAAAAACTATTAAACTATTAAAACCCGCACTGCCATCAAAGCCACCTTTCACACCCAGTAGATGTTAGCGTGCCAAGGCACTGTGTTTACACACCAACGCAGGTGTAGAACACGTTATTAAATGTATATGCATGATGAGGGGCCATCCATGGCAAGATTCTTCTGTAAGACCAGCGAGCCAGGCCTGCATTATGCATAGTTCAATAAAAAAAATACACCATTAACTAAGCTATAACGACCAACCTATGCATTATACAGGGCCAGGTCTGCTCTTCTTGCGGCAGCAGGTCACTGGGGTTGGCCCTTTATAACACAGTGATGTTGGTGAGCTGAAACCACAGTTCTCTTACCAACTTCCACTTTGGTCAATAAGCCACAAGGTCTCCTCCAGATAGCCCATCAGACTGACCCAAACCGACCAGATCTCTCCCGTAAAATAATAAGCTGCAAATTCTCTCCGCGCATGACAGCCAATAACCCCATTGATTTTGCTCACACTATTATTGTAAAGCTTGCACAGGCCTGAGGTCCGGATACAGACAGCAGCTGAAAAGGAAGTGGCGTTTACTCTATAAACCTACCAGACCGCACGAGACAATATCACTAAACGGCTCGCGCACATACGAGTGTGTTCATCAAGAGCTATGAAGCAATCCATACAACCTACAGTAACACGGCCTCTATGAATTATTATTATCTTTGGTTTATTTAGCGCCAACAATTTACGCAGCGATCTGGTGCCTTTCTCGGGGTGAATAGGCGCATGCACTGTACACAAGTGCCTTTTGGGGCTCCTGTTACAAATAAGGCATCTTCTGTGACATCATTATAAAAGTTTTTGTTATACAATTGCTGTTTTCATGATGTACAATCAATGATGCGTTATTATGTGTGTTATTACATGTCAGTTCATGGTAACATTTTAATGGCCTCAGATCTCAGCTTGTAAAGAAGAGACAGGTCCTTGACACCCCATCATTAGAACCAGCGTGTGAGTTCCAGACAGATCTCTATAGCAAAGCTGCCCCCCCCCCATGATCAGCATCTACTACTCTGCGGTGGGTTCTTTAGCGTTAGCCAGAGCTTTAGGTACAGAATAGGCCAGAAAAACTCAGGAAACTCTCCCTCGTGGCAACTCAAAGCATTTCTACAAATCTACTACTGACTCCTTTCCAATGAACTTGGTAGGAACTCAACGGTTCTTTCTATGGCTCAACATCTAAACAGTCGGGGAAAAGACAGGATGAACAAAAAATATATTGAATATTAGAATTACTTCAAACATCCACCAAGATCACTATAAAAACAGCCAGCCGTGGTATCTTATGACTTGTCATCTTATGACGTCCATCCTGCCTGAAGAACCACCTTGTTGCATTCAGTTGCAGAGCATCTCGAGGTGACCCCATGGGAGCTACAGCAGCTTCTACAGCTCCCTGGGCCATCAGGGGAGATCATAGGATCCCCCAACTGGCTCATGATCCCTGCTGCCCACAAAGGCAGGACAGTGCCCGAAAATCAGGACCATTGGGAGGTATGCAAAGGGGACACTGGCAAGACATCAACTTTCTTACCAAATGTCAAATTATTATTTAGAATAAAACATTGAACTCAGTCAGCAAAATGTTTTTTGCTTAAGAAAAATAAAAAAGCCAAGCAGGGAAGGAGCGGTGAAGGCGTAGCACCCAATACTAGGGCTGCAACTAACGATTATTTTAATAATCGATTAATCGGCCGATTATTTTTTCGATTAATCGATTAATCGGATAAAAAAAACAATATGCAAATTTTTCGTTTATTTAAAAGAATTTAATGAACTGGATGTTAAAAAACAACTTAAAATTTACATTAACATTCTTATTTTGTTATGATGTAATAAAAAACAATATTTTCAAAGTACAAGAACCCAAACACAATATTTATGAAACAAAATAACCCCAAACATTCTGAAAAGAGGTGGACTATTACTGTTCAAGAAACTTTGCCCCAGCACTTTGCACTTTGCACCCAGCACTTTGCCCCAGAACTTTGCACCCAGCACTTTGCACCCAGCCCTGGCACTTTGCACCCAGCACTTTGCACCCAGCACTTTGCCCCAGCCCTGGCACTTTGCATCCAGCACTTTGCACCCAGCATTCAGCACTTTGCACCAGCACTTTGCACTTTGCACCCAGCCCTGGCACTTTGCACCCAGCACTTTGCACCCAGCCCTGGCACTTTGCACCCAGCACTGGCACTTTGCACTGTGCCCCTGCACCCAGTCTCTAACTCTGCCCTGCACCCAGCCCTGCCCCCACATTCTGCCCTGCCCCCACACTCACACTCTGCCCTGCACCCACTCTGCCCTGCACCCACACTCACACCCTGCCCTGCATCCCCACCCCCACTCTGCCCTGCACCCAGTCTCCCACTCTGCTCTGCACCCACACTCACACCCTGCATCCCCACCCCCACTCTGCCCTGCACCCCCACCCCCACTCTGCCCTGCACCCAGTCTCCTGCCCTGCACCCCCCACCCCCACTCTGCCCTGCACCCCCACCCCCACTCTGCCCTGCACCAACACTCACGAACCGCTCTGTGCGAATGGAGCCACTCGCACAGAGCGAACCGCTCTGTGCGAATGGAGCCACTCGCACAGAGCGAACCGCTCTGTGCGAATGGAGCCACTCGCACAGAGCGAACCGCTCTGTGCGAATGGAGCCACTCGCACAGAGCGAACCGCTCTGTGCGAATGGAGCCACTCGCACAGAGCGAACCGCTCTGTGCGAATGGAGCCACTCGCACAGAGCGAACCGCTCTGTGCGAATGGAGCCACTCGCACAGAGCGAACCGCTCTGTGCGAATGGAGCCACTCGCACAGAGCGAACCGCTCTGTGCGAGTGGCTCCATTCGCACAGAGCGATTCGCTCTGTGCGATCTGTGCAGAATACTTACCTCCGGAACGCGTCACATCCGTCACGTAGCTAGAAGGCGGAGACTGCAGAGCATGTAGCAGAAGCGGGGAACGCTCGCGGAGGTAAGTAAAAGGAGCCGAGTGCTCCAACAACGAATTGATCACTCGATTAATCGATAACGGAAATCGTTATCGATGATTTCCGTTATCGATTATTATCGATTTTATCGATTCGTTGTTTCAGCTCTACCCAATACCAATCCCTACGTGCCACGCCATCAAACTCGCTCACGCCAAAGACACAAGCTTTACGAATCCCTGTACTCGATCTTGCTGTGATCTCGCTTGCATTACGGGAAATGCTTAATAACACGTATACAGGACATTATATATATATATATATATACGGTATATATATATACGGTATATATATATATATATATATATATATATATATATATATATATATATACACACACACACACATATACATGCTAAAACGTGCCACTAATAAACAAATAGCAAATGTTCTCATTTAGATCATTGGGGAAAAAGTCCTGTGAGTCAAATCATGATTGAAATTAAATTGATTAACACCTCCGTTCACCTCCTCAAGCCTTGGTGAGAACTGCCACTGTATAAAAGCAAATCCCCCCACACACTGAAAATCCCCTCTTACTGCCCCGTAAGCACTGTGTGTTCAGTAATAGCCCCCCTTCTGGCCACATGTGGCAGATTTCCTGCTATGTACACATGGAGGGGGCTTCCTGCCTCGCGTCGCATGAGCTTAGTGCAGGAATGAAGCCGTACAGCGGCCCGTCACACCCCACCTACACAAACACACAACCCGGGACCTGTGGAACTTTCACTAGTGGCCGTGATAATGGCGTGTTTGCAGAGATTACAGACTCATTGTTCCGTACCCAAAGCAAACAACCTTTTATTTTCAGCTGAATGGGAACGTGATGATTGTTTGCGCGCCCCCCCCCCCGGCTCTGTATCATTACCTTGGCTGACCTTTGTTCAAACGGCGCTCTACGCACGTCTCTTCAAGGGGTCAGAGCTTTAAACTGCGATCTGTGATTATGTTCAAATTAAACATTTTGGCGATGAGGTGTACTGGCCCCCAGTTAGAAGGACAGTGTATATGGTGGTATAGCTGTGCAGCCAGTGGTGTACCCAGTGCTGTGCACTTAGCTAGCATTAGGTGAAGCAGACCACGGACTATATATATAGGGTGCTGGCATCCTCACACGCCACTGGCATGAAGCTGCGTATTGCTGAAAACAAGCCGCCAACCAAGCCGGCAAAAAAACACCTTTAGGAGAAGCGTGCAATGCCGTGTGAGTATGGAGGCCACTTATTGCTGAAAAGGCAGAAAGTTGTATGGGGGGGGGGTTGCCTAGACAAGATATACTGTATTTTCTCGATTATAAAGACAAGTTTTTTTTCAGAGCAAATGCAATAGGTCTGATTATGAGACTAAGATCCAGATCCTCCGCAGCGCTGCAGGGGACCTGGATCCTCCTGTCTTATGCCCCCCCCCCCAACTTACCGGTGCTTCTGATTCCCCAGTGTGAAGTCGGGGCAGTGTGTAGACGTCTACGCGATTCGCGTAGGCAACTTCCGCTGCAGCCTGAAGGAGGTGCGGTTAGCAGCAGGAGTTGTCTGCGTCCATCGCGCAGACCTTCCCCGGCTGTCAGCGAGGAGAGTTCCGGTGCAGGGAATTCTCTCTGACAGACGGGGAAGGTCTGCACGATGGACGCAGACAACCCCCACTGCTAACAGCACCTCTTTCCGGCTGCAGTTGAAGTTGCCTACGCAAACCGCGTACAGCTCTACACGCTGCCCGGACAACACACTGGGGAATCAGAAGCACCAGTAAGTTTGGGGAGGGGGGAATGTTAAATGGGGGGCATAAGGCATTTCTGTAGGCAGAGTGCTCTAAGAAATGCCTTTTAACCCCCTTAATGCCACTCTGCCTCCAGAAATGCCTTTTAACCCTCTATACACCACTCTGCCTCCTGAAATGCCTTATACATCCCTATATGCCTTTTAACCACCTAAATGCCAGAGTGGCATATAGGGGTATAAGGCATTTCTGGAGGCAGAGTGGCACATAGGGGGTCAAAAGGCATATCATGGGGCACAGTGGCATATAGAGGGTTAAAAGACATATCATGGGGCACAGTGGCATTTAGAGGGTTAAAAGGCATATCATGGGGCACAGTGGCATATATGGGGTATAAGGCATTTCTAGGAAGTCAATCCTGGGGGCAGATGTGCATAACTGGGCGGGGGGCAGGTTGTAAAAAAAAAAAAAAAAAAAAAAAAATGGAAATGAAAACAATATATTTTTCTCAATCATAGCTTTTATTAAAAAAAATAGTTCACATAGTTTACATGAATTAACATTTACTGGTAAAACTTTTTCCTATAGGGTCATCTTAAATTTAGGCTTTTTCTTTTTTTCATAAATTAATATTCAGATTTTGGGGGGTCGTCTTATAATCAAACGAATACGGTACTCACCATAAGTCAGCTCCAGTGCTGGCTCTGAATGATCGTGGGGGTCAATAAGACCCCTGTAAGCATATGTAAAAATCTAAGCAATGGAGTGGAAAGACAGAGCATCGGGGGGCTGCAGCTCGCTCTTCTTTTGCAGGTGGATAAATATCCTGGATCCTCAGACAAGGACAAGGACTGAATAAGGGTCTTAAAATCAGGAACAATGGGTTCTTATTTGCCGTCAGATCCTAAAAGTCTATATACTTACATAGAAGGTGCCCCTTTACTTGTCCGGTGTAGAAGGCGAGGGCACAGTTATTAAGTATACATGGCACAGGGGAGGTCTGGCATTATTTGCCTTCGAGGGAGACCCTGCTGAACAGAGCAAATAATATGGGCCAAAAGGGGGCTGTGCAGGACAAGGGTCCCGTTATAGGCGCACATAAAGAATCCAGATGTGGCGTAAATGCTGAAAAAAAACTCTAGTTACCCTAGACGCAAAAAAGCTTCACTATTCATTTTTCCGGTACAGCTGCCGTGTGTTGCGAACGTCCCTCTGACGTCGTTATGGTATTCACTATCCAACCCAATAGTATATATATATCCAGGAGATATATATATATATATATATATATATTCCACGCACAGCACAACCTGCCACTTCTCTGTCACTATTGCCATTTTAAAGCCCGGCTTCACAAAATACGCTCTAAAGTGCGATAAATCCGTCTCCGGCAACCAATCCTCCCACTGATTATAACGGAAACCTTTTAACAGAAATCAGTTACAAACCACCGATAGCATTTATCTGGGCTCAGCAAATACATGCAGATATATTTCTCTGATAATTGTATCCGTTATCAGGGAAACGGAGATTAGTTTCTTTTTAATAGTATCTCAGATAATCGTGTCTGGCCCAGAAAGTTAAACAAATCAAACCTTGCCCAGACTAACAAAAAAATGGCATAAAAAATGATAAATTATGCAAATTCTTTATAATAAAAAAAATATATTTACTAGAATCTACGCCTTAGACGGACAAAAATAGAAGCTGGTTTCCCTTCCTTATTGTGGTTTAGAAGGCATTTTATTTATATGAAGTGAGCAAAAGTGGTCTTATCGCCATAGCAACCTATGTGATGGTCCTGTTGTTGGACCATTTTTCAGACTTTGCACCTTTGAAATTAACCCTCGTAACTTGGCTATGCCATTATTTCCCATATATAATGATTATATATATATATATACACACACACACTGTATATGTATTTATTTTCTCTATTAGCTATACTTTCAGGATGAGTCTGCTCTACACATGGCTCAGATGAACACAAGGAGAGGAAAAAAAGTCATGATTGCTCAAGCGCTGCTGTACAACAAGATTGTATAACAGCAGCTAAAGTCTATGTTCTTTATTGTATCACAAACTCTATTGTTATTATATATTGATTTATATAGCACACGTACCGTATATACCGGAGCGCTGTACACTAACATGTCACGCACCAAGGGGTATATTCTACAGGACTGAATCCCCATAGCAGGCTTCTTATAAGTCTTAAGACTGAGGGGGAAATTCACCAACAGATTTGAGAAAGAAATGCCAATTATACATATGGAATGTATCTTCTTAAATACTGACTCATATATATATATATATTATATAGCACCACCATACACTGCAGCGGTGTACAAGGGGCACACAGGACACAACTACATTACATAACAATTTGGACTTGCAGAAACTCGGGGGGTGGGGGGTGTCCTGCTTAATCTGCCCCGCCGTATGCCTGCCATGCCCGGTGCCCTGACTTCTCTTTACTCCCAATACACTGCCCGGGAGTACGCAGGGGAATACGTAGTACGGTGGCCGGGTTACTCACCCCCTGGTACCAGCTCCGGCGTCCCCTGCTGTGGCTACCCCCTCCTCACACCTTGTTGCCACTCCTGGGCCTCCTAGATGGGGTTTCCAGGGCCTCCCTGCCCGGCAGTCTCCCCGGGGTGACGCTGGGAAGTGAGATTCGGCGGAATGTCTTCCTCGCTGTCAGTTGCAGCTTTTTTTTTTTTTTTTGCCGGAAATAAAAAAAAAAAAAGAACAGGTCTCGGGCTTCGGCTGCACGGATCCCAGCGCCGTCACCGTGACAGCTCAGTGCGAGACTTACCCTCAAGGTCACGTGACCTCAGCCCATAGCGCCGGGCCGTAACTCCCATCACTCCCAGCCAACGGAATCTCTTCTTCGGCTAGAGCTCCATTCTGCTGTAGTTTCCGCTCTCCGCCAGCCAGCCACAATAACCAGAAAACTTTAGTTATCTGTAACAACCATCACTCTCAGCCAGCCCAATCCTTTCTTCTCAGAGCTGCTGCGAACTCCAACCTACAACAGGAAGCCGTCCGTGGGGCCGGAGCATTGTGTGCACAGAGGTTCATGGTTATAACCCCAGAGGCATTTACCTTATGGCAGAAGGCAGACACAATTTCCCCTCCCCCTCCACACCAGCCTTTCCCCCACCTGCTGTGAAAGCTCACAGCCCGCTTGCTCATTCCTTGGCCTCCCTGATACCCCCCATTGGCCACAAAGGCCTATTCTTTTTCCAAAGGTAACTGAGCCTGCCCACCGTTGGAGTGTAACTGTACAGTAGTGCCCACAGTGTAACGCAATTTATAGGGGTTATTGAGCTCCATATGTTTCCATGACAATGATTGCGTTCCTAGGCCGCAGGTATATAAGCGAGGAGCTATGGGCATTATATGCCTTAAACATGCAGGTATTGCTACAGGCAACGATACAGGATACTTTCTTACATCAGCAAGCCAGCAGAGGTGGTAAAGTTTAATGTATTAGAAGTTTGCACAACTATATCACTGGAACAGGAATGTGTACGGTTGCCATATCAGCAGCTTAAAAGAAGTGTCAATCATAAAGCGTAATGGCCGGTTAAAATCATTTCAACTTCTAGAGTTGGGTAACCAGGCGGCCTTTTATAATAAAAATATATTGTACGCGCATTAATGAATTATTTAGAAGTGTTTGTCGCTTCTCTGCTTTATGGCTTGTATTAGGCGAGTATCTGTGAGGTAAAAGCTTGGTCTCCAGCCCTTAAAGCTGAGGTGTGTTTGGTGTGAAGTTTGGTCCCGCTGGGCACCTGTCACAGTGGTGTCTCCGTGAAGGGTACACCGCACACGACTGCCGATCGCTGCACTGGCCACATCCTGGGTCCTTCGTCACACTTCTCAGCACTTCCACACTAGCCTGGCCTGTGGCTGGGGGGTCATGACTCTCATTTTTACATTACCCTTTTTATTGATTTAAGTTTTGCACAAATCAAACAATACATGAAGTTGTAGGGGACATGTTACCATACTCATACACAAAACACATACTTTGTAGCCAAAAGTATAATAATAAAAACGCAACAACAAATTTGGATGAATCAGGCCGTGGACTTTTATTTAGTTTACCAATACATACAAAGACTTCACTCTTAACTTGAACTTTATAAACTGATACTATACATTAACCAAAACTTAACTCTTGGCATAAGCCCCAGAGCACATCTTAGACATATCACCTTGCCAACCGCCCTATAAGCCAGCTGGCCCAACTCAAATTAGCAGTTCACCCCATAATCATAGGGTAACCATACCCCAATAAAAGCCACGACAATTTATTAATATATTATATCCCTTTTTTTTTTTTATTTTTTTTTAAACTTTAACAATATCAAGGGAGGGTGGGCAGGCGCATCTTCATCAGCTCGTCCATCTTTCAGAGTAAAACAGACACCTCAGGGACGCTCCTTATATAGATAGCTTTCCCGCCCTTAGCGCAGCGCGAGGCAGGATGCAGCCTATCTAAGCGCAGCGCGAGACACTCGCGAGCCGGCACGAGACACCCAAAAAAGGCGGCAAGCGCTAGCGCAGGCGCAAAAGCACTTTTAGTTATATAACCATTTTTTTTTTAATACGCTGACCTTTTATTGACCCCACTCCTATTAAATCCTATGCAAAACACCTTTACTTAGTCCCCACACCTTCATGTCACTCTGCCCTATATGGTGCAGGCAGGCCCGGACTGGCCATCGGGCACACCGGGCATTTGCCCGGTGGGCCGGCCCACTGCAGGGCCGCATTGACATAGGGGCTGATGGAGCTGCAGCTCCAGGCCCCTACCCTACCAACTGCGACCGGGTCCGCCACTCTAAGGGGCCGGGAAGTCCCCACCAAGGCCGGCCCTTACGGGTCTGCGGCCGCACAGGGCTTAAATTAAAACATCGGGGTTTTTTTTTTTACTTTATTTAACATGGAGGATTTTAAATAAAGTTGGAAAAAACCCCCCCCGATGTTTTAATTTAAACCCTGTGCGGCCGCACACCCGTAAGGACGGCCCTGGTGGGGGCTTCCCGGCCCCTTATGGCAGGGCCGACCTTTGGGGTGTGCGACCGCACAGGGCGCCACACTCCAGGGGGCGGCCGCCACACTCCAGGGGGCGGCCGCTCATCAGGGGGTGCCAACTTGCGGCACCCGGCACCCCTCCAGAGACGGACAGTAATGTCCGCCGCTGGAGGAGCAGGCTCGCAAGGGAACGGTATCGGAGGTCTTTAACAGACCTCCGGTTCCCTTGAGTGAGTTTAAGCCGGGTTCAACCCGGCTTAAAATCACTCAAGGGAGCCGGAGGTCTGTTAAAGACCTCTGATACCGCTCCCTTGTGATCCGCGCGGCAACAGCTGTTGTGCGCCGGGGTTTGTTTTCAGGTCCCGGCGCACAACACTGAAGCCGCGCCCACTGCTATCCGTGCCCTCTGACCCGGAAGAAGACAGAGAAGACAGAAGAACTGAAGAAGAGGAAAAGAAGCTGAAAGAAGAAAGGAAAGGTAGGAAAGCATTAAGTGAGAGTGGATTGGTATGTGTGTGGATCAGTATATACGTGTGGATTGGTGTATACGTGTGGATTGGTATATACGTGTGGATTGGTGTATGTATGTGTGGATTAGTATATATGTGTGGATTTGATATGTGTGTGTGGATTGGTATGTGTGTGTGGATTGGTGTATGTGTGTGGATTGGTGTATGTGTGTGGATTGGTATATGTGTGTGGATTGGTGTATGTGTGTGGATTGGTGTATACGTGTGGATTGGTGTATACGTGTGGATTGGTGTATACGTGTGGATTGGTATATACGTGTGGATTGGTATATACGTGTGGATTGGTGTATACGTGTGGATTGGTGTATATGTGTGTGGATTGGTATATGTGTGTTGATTGGTAAGGGTGTGAGAGTGATGGGTGTTATGCTGTACCATTTCCAATGTATTTTTCATTATATAATTATGCTCTAAAAGTACATCATAACTCCCATCACTCTATACTGTTCCATACAGTGGCAGAGCTGGGAGGCAGAGGCCTTGCACCCCCACCGCAGGACTCCTGAAAGGTAAGTGAACTTCAAAGAGGGAGAGGGCTCTGCGTTAATGCGGCCATATAGGACCAGTCAGTCCGGTCCTGACTGGGCCTATTTTAAGGTGGGGGCCTGGAGCTGCAGCTCCATCAGCCCCTAAGTCAATCCTGCCCTGCCGCGGGCCCGGTCGCAGTTGCTGCTTGCTCCGGCAACAAGGTAAGTAGGGTGAGGGAGGGGGGTGCAGTGAAAAGGGGCAGAGGGGGGTTAGATAGTGAGAAAGGGGGAGAGGGGATAGATAGAGGCGGTACAAATTGAGAAGTGGGGAAGGGGGTTACATAGTGAGAAGGGGCAGATAAGATGGGGAGACAGGGTAGTGTGAATGCGTATGAGAATGAATGAATAAATATGTGGATGAATTGTGTGAATGCGTATGACAATTAATGAATTCATGTGAGGATGAATTGCTTGATTTGTGAGACTGCATTAATGAATGTGTTAATGATTTGTCTGAATGATTAAATGCAAAGATGGTACATGAAGGGTGGGCTTTAACAATAAATAAATAAATATGGGCTGCTCAGGCTTAAATGCCCGGGCCTATTTTTTGTCCCAGTCCGGGCCTGGGTGCAGGCCTTATCAAAACATTCCAATACATACAGGAACGCTCGGAGATATGCATCTCGCACGATACACAAATGTTCATCGAGGAAATAGCATACAAAGAGCTGTGCGATTCTATACAGGTAACCCAGGCAGTGGATTATTTTGGTTAGAAAATAGTAATCTAAGTAATGTAAAAATAACAAAATATTGGTTTTGCCATTATTTACCCGTTTTTGTTCCGTTCGTTGTCCGCATAAGTCTAATCAGTGACCGCCCTCCTAATTGTTGCTCACGATACCATGATGTGGGTTTAAATCTGGTTTATGCGGAGCCTTTTTTTAATTTACCGTATTGGCTCGGATATAGGCCGCCCCCGTATATAGGCCGCCCCCTAAAAGTTTGGTGCTTTTTTAAAGAAAAAGTTTTTTTTTTTTTAAAAAAGGACCAAAAAAACATGCTGCCACTCTGCCCCCCCCCGAGATATGCCGCCACTGTCCTCCCTCCCCGAGATATGCTGCCACTGTCCTCCCTCCCCGAGATATGCTACCACTGTCCTCCCTCCCCGAGATATGCTGCCACTGCCCCCCCGAGATATGCTGCCACTGTCCCCCCCCCCGAGATATGCTGCCACTGTCCCCCCCCCCCCGAGATATGCTACCACTGTCCTCCTCTGCTCCCACACCCCGGACTTACCGGAGCAGACTCCTCTGCCCCCCCCCCGTGGGAAGTGCTGGCAGGGGAGGCTGTCTGAGCGTATCGGAGAGTAGGATGCAGGTCCCCTGCACCGCTGCGGGGGATCTGTATCCTAACCCCGCTGCCTGCCTGGCGCCCGGGACTGCATGTCACGGGCGTCGGGCGCTAGACCCCGAATATAGGCCGCACCCCCACTTTAAAGACTTAAAGTGGGGGAAAAAAGTGCGGCCTATATTCGAGCCAATACGGTATATTGCCATCATTTTTGATCATTGGAAGTGCCGGAGTGCAGCAGGATTCCTGATTTTTGGTGGGGAAGGTGCTTTTGACTTTTGAAGTAATTTCATACATTTACAACCAGTCCGTGTTGGTTAAAAACAAAATATAATGTTTATATACGCTGCTCTATGAATTCGAGGTATTGCTACAATTTGTCAAAGTGAGGTTAAACAATTGAACCGATTACTTATCAAACTTGTTCAAACGCTGGGCTGCTCATTCATAAAAGGAGATTAGGACTCTGCCGCATACTATTATATCGCTCCAGTCCCCGTGAACAGACTTTACTGCTCAAAACGAGTGCGAGGAGCCTGCGTCACTATGACACAAACCAACTGGAGAGCCAGTTATGCCAGTATTAGTTTTTTTTCAGGATACCCGTACATTTAACATGTTGCCGGCAGCCATATATAACACACGACACCTGCAATATGTGTGATGCATGCAACTGGGAACTCTGAGTTTGATCCGGAGTCTTGGGGTGAAGAGATCATTCTATGGTTCGTTCTCCTGGGCAAGGGAGTAGTGTTTGGCCACACCCACTGTGCCCAATCCTCCTCCCACTCCCTATTTACCTGCATCTAGCCCCTCCCACATTTAACTTCACTCCTTAATCTCCCAAGGCCAGCTCTAACACCATAGATGAACATGCATACATACAAATTCTAACACACCCATGCTTACACCATACACTTATACACACACTGTATGCTGTTACTATGTGTGTTAGTGTTAACAGACACACATACTCTAATACGCTTACACACTCTCTCCAACACATACACACTATAACACTAAACACATACATACACACACATTCACGCTTTCCCACTCCCAGTATTAGTGCAGCTGGCACAGCTCTCCCCTCCCTCCTCCACACAAAACCTTTGCGTTCAGTGCAGCTCACACTCTCTATGCGAGCCGCCGCTCCACCACTGCACGGTCACAGCATTTCAAGTAGGTGGGACAGGAATATGTGTGCGGTTTTAGAGGTTTTATATGTTATTTGTAAGCTCTTTTTAATGAAGCTGTAGACTGTGGCTCCTTTATCTGCAGCTATGTCTGGAAGCGACGTGGTTACTGTGATAGCTGAACGTCTCTCACGCGTAGAAGGTACAATGTCATAATTTCCTGCTCAGCATTGTGTAACTTTCTGCTGTTTTCAGCAGTATACGGCAGTGTTGAAAGTCATGTTTTTCAGTCTTCCTGAGTGCAAGATTAGGACGGTTAGGAGACAAAGCCTCACCTATTAATTCTGTTTACGAGTTAGCTTATAAACACACGCTAGTGTTCAAAAGTTTGGGGTCACTTAAGAAATGTCCTTGGTTTTTAAAGAAGAGCAATTACCAGTCTCATCAAAATGACATTCTCATTCTTTAGTGATATGTCGTTATTTTCACCCCATGAGCTAGGGATCTAGGAACCCAAGAAGCAACAGTATGCGTTAATGTGGTCTCTTAAAACCATGAAAAGGCAAGAAGTATGGGGAAAAAAGATGTCCATCCCAGTGAAAAAGACACCAGATGCGTATAATTTTCACAAAACAAGTAACAGTTCACTAAACGTAGCTTTCCTGTGACCCCTTTACCCTGAAACTCAAAACTGTTATGGAGGTTAGTGGTGGACCTACTCGCTCCAACTTATATACAAATCTGGAAACGTGCCGGAGTCTCTGGGAGAGCTGCAGCTTCCCTGGGTTAGTTGAATTGCTGGGCAGCTGAGCCTTCAGTTTCTGGCCTCTCTCGGCCCCTCTCACGCCCTAGCCCTGGGCAGCCAACCCTGAGAAGTTCTGCACGGCTACTACTTCTGTTGTGCACCTCACCATTACGTCTCCATGTCACATTCCCACAAATGTCAGGTTCCTTGCACTCTATATAAACACTTGCCCCAGCCTCCTGTCTACACTAACATATACATACGCATTCACACAATCACACACATACACTCACTGGGCACATACACCTGTTCAATAGCTTGTTAACACAAATCAGCCAATCACATGACAGCAACTTAATGCACTTAGGCATGTAGGGTTTACAGAGAATGGTCCGAAAAATTGAAAATATCCAGTGAGCGGCAGTTGCGTGGACGAAATGCCTTGCTGATGTCAGAGGAGAATGGGCAGACTGGTTCGAGATGACAGAAAGGCAACAGTAACTCAAATAAGCACTCGTTCCAACCAAGGTATGCAGAATACCATCTCTAAATCCACAACACGTCAAACCTTGAAGCAGATGGACTACAGCAGCAGAAGACCACACCGGGGGCCACTCCTGTCAGCTAAGAACAGGAAACTGAGGCTACAATTCGCACAGGCTCACCAAAATTGGACAATGGAAGAACGTTGCCTGTGATGGCAGGGTCATAATTTGGCGTAAACAACATGAAAGTTGGAATGGAATGTTTTCAGCTCGTTGTAGAAAGTATGCCACGAAGAATGAAGGCAGTCCTGAAGGTAAAAGCGGGTCCAACCCAGTACTAGCAAGGTGTACCTAAAAAAAAGTGGCCTGTGAGTGTACATACTCACAAATTCACATATACATCTACACATATATACATGTATCCAAACACATCTTTAGTCCAGTTCACATAATGTAAGTTGTATACATATACATATGTGATTCTGATTTTTTATCTTTGTAACAATTGCTAATCCACCGGTGGTTAATAGCTCTGCTGCACCCTCGGAGTCCTTATACGGAGCCTACGGCTGAGGGCCGGGAATAATTCCATACACCGCCACTTCGTTATGGAGGGCATTCCTGGGGGCTGTGCTTACCTTGTTCAGACCCTCTATGTATTTATTGCTGGACTGATCGATGGAGGAAGGCCCAGCAGTATGCCCAGCACGTGGGGGGGGGGGGGATTTGCAGCTCTGGTGTTGGGGGCCCTCACTGGGCAGCCTCCCTCTAATGTGGGGACCATCACTGTATTGTTCCGTCCGTCTTGGTTACTTATTTCATTCAGTGTCTCTTGAAACCATAGAGTATGCAGACTACACTACAGACTCTGTATAGTTATTGTTCCATCAGCTTTATGAACAAATATAAAACAGGGTTCTTCAAACTACAGGTCATGGCCAAGCACCAGGTGACGGTATTTCAGTGACTGAAAGGTAACGAGCTGCCCCCGCCAGATTCGCTTGCACAAGGTAGATGGTGTCGACCCACTAAGTGTCAGACGGACTACCGTTCAAAAGTTTGGGGTCACTTAGAAATGTCAATGTTTTTGAAAGAAAAATGTGTCCATTAACATAATATGAAATGGATCAGAAATCCAGTGCAGACGGGGTTAACGTTGTAAATGACTATTGTAGCTGGAAACGGTTGATTTTTTAATGAAATATCTTCATAGGCGCACAGAGGCCCTTTATCACTCCCATCACTCCTGTGTTCCAATGGCCCTTTATCACTCCCATCACTCCTATGTTCCAATGGCCCTTTATCACTCCCATCACTCCTGTGTTCCAATGGCCCTTTATCACTCCCATCACTCCTGTGTTCCAATGGCACTTTGTGTTCGCTGATCCGAGTTTAAGTTTAAAAACTCGTTTGAAAACCCTTTTGCAAATATGTTACACAGCCAGCTGTTTTCATGGAAATCAGGGACAATCGATAAGGGATCCCAAACTTTTCAATGGTATTCTATAAAATCTGCAGCACAGGAAACTTTTAAATCTGTATATTAAAAAATTTAACAATCAAGAGAAGCTTGTGGGACGATTGCGTAGCACTAGGTATGGGGGCTTTGTTGTCTGCCACCCACATTGATGCTGTTTGGTTCCGGGAAGTGATAGTTTGGAGAATGGTTCTCATGTGACATCTCTGAGAAGAGGTATGTGTGCATTCCAGCAAAATCGCTGATAGGCCTGGGGCTACTTATAGTCCAATTCCGGCCCCTCGGTTTCTATGCGCATTTCACATGCATAGGCAGGTGCATCAAGGTACGGTATGGAGCAGGACACTGGCGTAAAAGATAAAGCTCATTAAGTTGAACAGCCAAGTAACAGTGCAGTCTAGCTTCCCTCTCAAAATATACTGTCATAGAGCATGAGCGCCCCCTACTGTCTATATGCCACCTATTGTGGGGTACAGTAGTATTGTTATGGAACCAAAATATATCAGCAATTAACGCTTTTTGCTTTAATGAATATAAGCTGGCTTCGACCAATATAAAGGGTCACACCTCCCTCAGGGATGTGGGAGACACAAGCAGCAGTTTCAGTTTGACTTATATCAGTTTCTGCAATTACCGTATTTGCTCGATTATAAGACGAGGTTTTTTTCAGAGCAAATGCTCTGAAAAATACCCCTCGTCTTCTAATCGGGGTCGTCTTCTAATCAGACCTCAAATAGAGGTCTGATTAGGAGACTAAGATCCAGATCCCCCGCACCGCTGCACCCCCCCCCATCATACACACACTTACCGGTGCTTCCTGCTGTGTTGCCAGGGCAGCGGGTTGACGTCTACGTGGTCCGCGTAGACAACGTCCGCTGCAGCCGGAAGGAGGTGTGGCTAGCAGCGGGGGTTGTCTGCGTCCGTCGCATAGACCTTCCCCGACTGTCAGAGATCAGAGTTCCCCGCACCGGTGCGGACTAAGGTGAGCACTCTGCCTCCTGAAATGCCTTATACCTCCCTATATGCCACTCTGCCCCATAATATGCATTTTAACCCCCTAAATGCCAGAATGGGATATAGGGGTATAAGGCATTTCTGGAGGCAGAGTGGCACATAGGGGGTCAAAAGGCATACCATGGGGCACAGTGGCATATAGAGGGTTAAAAGGCATATCATGGGCCACAGTGCCATATTGGAGTGGCAAGCCTGGGGGCAGATGTGCGTAACTGGGGGACAGGTTGGAAAATACAAGAAATAAAAATATTTTTCTCAATCATAGCTTTTATTAAAAAAAAATAGTTTACATGAATTAACATTTACTGGTAAAACTTTTTTCCTTTGGGGTCGTCTTATATTCAGGCTTTTTCTTTTTTTCCTAAGTTAATATTCAGATTTTGGGGGGTCGTCTTATAATCAGGGTCGTCTTATAATCGAGCAAATACGGTATACGGTTGACCTAGAGAATGCTAACATAATCTTCTTTGCAGCTGGCTGCCGTCCAACTATATCATTTGCATATAACGGTTGCTTGCTTACAACCCCTATCACATATAAACTTTGTACAACTTTCTGCCCTTTTCCGCATAGTTTCAGGATTAACCAATTAACACGATTTACGCAACCTGACGCCCCTCTATATAAACTATAGTGTAAACGTAATAAAGCAGAGTGATTTTGGACCTGACCCAGAGTGTGCACGTACATTTATATTCACATAATTTGGAGCATTTCAACAATTGAAGAAAGGCTTTATTGGAAAGCATCCAAAACAGTATAACAAGAAAGCAATATTATTATTAATATATATACACAGCAGAGGAAGCTCAAAGCCTATCTACCAACCTTTCCTTCCTTGTGAATATGTTTCTTTTTTATTTATAAGCTAACAGTTAGATGAAAATTACGTTTTAAGATTTTTGAAAAATGCCTTCACTGGTGCAACCAGAAGCAGTGCTCATAGTACTAATTTCAATGAATTTAAAATATAAAGCGCAACACTGTAAAATAGCTAAAGATGAAAGCTTTCTTCTAACATCTTGTATTTTAAAATATATTCTAAATGCGTGAAAAAACGCTGCTAACAATTTGAATTCTTATAGATTTGCCTCACCAAGTATGAAAATGGCATTGCTAAAATTACCCCTCGCAACTCTATCCCTCTTACATCCTTTTGGTAAGTTCTTATAATTTTTACCGCACCACTTTTTTTTAAGAAATACAAGAATAAGTGTCACTACAGTCTCTGTTTCGAAGCTACTTTAGGCAGTAAACAGAGTTATTGCGTGTGTTGTGATGTCATAGCACAAATATTCACAGTTTCTACTAACCCAGTCAAACTATTAGCCTGATAATCCCTCCTTCTCACATAGGAAAGAGATACATGGTGGCTTCCAAAACCAGCTCAGCGCCCTGGCCTAGTGCCTAGGGGACCTGTATGCTAGGGATGGTCCCGTGACCTGGCCAACAATGGCATGGATTTTTTATAATGTTACATCACTATATGTTTAAAACGTACACAAGAACATTGAATTAATTGCTTTTATTGTGTTAGGCATGCTCCTGTCTAAAACCTAGAGAGACACCCCTCCAGATCAGCCCCACTTAATGTAATAAGGATAGCCCTGTATATACACAGTATTTATGCATACACATGATAAAATGATACATGATGATACATCATACATGATAAAAAGCATGAATCAGAAAAGGCTATAAACAGGAATCGAGTCGCCCGTATGCAATACTTTCTACGAAATGAAGACCAGCCTTTTCCGTAAACTGTTGCGTCACGCAGTGCTGTAGGGCTTATGAAGTGAAGTTACAAAAGGAACTTCAGCTCTTCACAAAGGAATCTTAGTGACCCCACAGAGAGGTTACACAAGTTAATACTACTTCAAAATACGAGGAAGAAGAGCACAGGAGAAATTGAAGCAGACGTGAAAGGAAGCGGAGTAGATGAAAGTTTGGAAATTCAAGGAAACTTTGAAAAAATTGGCCAAATATACAAAAGCCCTACTGACATCACATAAGAATGCACAAAAAGTATTGGTAATTTATACTGCAAATATTACATATGGAATACACCCTAGTTATGATGACATGAGTGGAAGCAAGGGATGACTTGTAAGTCTTAAGTTGCTCCCCAGGACAGAACATTAGATTACATTTTATGCCGATTCTGTAGGCTTTAGGATCAGTAATCAGAGTCGTTAGGATAGATATGAAATCACGAACCGATACAAAAGGAGAAGAGGTCCCTGCTCTTAAGAGCTTACAATCTAGTCAGTTGAGGGGGAAGTGAAACAGTGGAAGAGGACTGCTTGGATAAAGGATGGGTTGAGTGGAATGGTATTTTGGTTGTTTGTGTAAGTATGTCCAAATGTTGGGAGATGTTTTTCAGGGGAAGGCTGCAGGATTTGGTGAGGGACTGGATGTGAGGGATGAAGGATCGAGCAGAGTCAAGTGTGACACCAAGGCATCGATCTTGGTCTGTAGGCTGGATGGCTTGTCAACAGATAGAGTTGTCAGGAATTGTGGCCAGAGTGGATGGTGGGAAAACTATATGTTTTTAGTCTTTGAGATGTTAAGCTTCAGGTAATGCCATGTCATCCATGATGCAATTCAAGAAAGACAGTTGCTGAGGCGAGTTAGAAGAGAGGGTGAAAGGTCAGGAGAGGAGATATAGATTAGGGTCATCTGTATATAGGTGACATAGAAGATAGGAGTTGTCCAAGTGAAGAGGTGTAGATGAAGAAGATCAGAGGCCCAAGAACTGAACTCTGAAGGTGCCAGCCTTCCGCTGCATCCAAGACCCAGAAGCACTAATATATAATAATATTATATGAAGTTGTGATAACTTTGCATCTTGATTGGTGTTTCCCTGGCTGGTATATCACAGCTGCAATCCCTGCATGAATATAGGCGACTTCATTCAATATACTACTAACCACTTAACTAGCATTGATTTTAAAAGGGCAGTTATTAGAATACTTTAGTTTTTCACCTTTAGGTTCATGACAACAGAAAGTTTGTGATGAGCTATTGTAGGGTTAATATTCAAAAACTCTCCAGGTCAGCTCATGGTATGGCAATTACAGATGAATTAGATATCTGTTATGCATTTCGCCCTATGATTATAGTGTGTTAAAGGCAGGTAAAATTAACTATACAGTTTTATGTGAGGAGCATCCCACAGTAGGCTACTCCCTATTCTGTGGTAGTGGCTTCATGAAGCAATGGAGCTAGCCATCTGTACATAGAGACGGGGCTAACTGCACATAGGGGCAAGGTTAGCCCCCACAATCTTAAGCGGGCAGGGTGTAGGATTGGAAGGTGGATGTGGCTAAATGTTGTTCCCCTGTTTGGAGAAGAAGAAAGTGACTCAGAGACTTGGATCAAAAGCAAAGAGTTGAAAACTCCCACTTTTCTTCTGGGTTGGAAGCAGTTCTAGCTTTCTAAGAATACAGTATTTTCAGGCAGCTGCAGATTAACCATGTGTATGTGTTCTAGTTCTATTATCTTAGCCTGATCTACACCCTACCGCAGATCAGGGGGTATATGAAGGTATTTATTAATACATATGTTCACGGGGAGCTAAGCCATAGAAATGGTTGGTCTGCCCAAAGAATTTCTAAGCACTGATAAATCAAAATTAGGGTGAAGGCGCCCTAAGAACCAATTAAAAAAAATGCACCCTTTGTGTTTGTTTTCATGTTCACCTGAATACGAATGCACAAGTCTACTAATAATGTTAATTGCGTGAGGAATTCTCCACGGATTTCACAAAATTAACCTCTGTGCTTATGGTAAGAACCAGTTCGGAATGAGAACTAGAATGACAACTTTCAGTGATGATTGACATTAATGTATTTAATGATTGATAAATAATCCAGTTTTCATTGTTCTGATGTAAAATGTCTCTGAGACATAATTCTATTTAGAACAGACATCCAGACTTCACTAAACCAAGTGGGGTTATTTCCCTTTAAATGACTGCTCTCCATGCCTTTTTTAATTAGATAAATATTCTTTTAAATAGGTAAATCCTTGTTAATATCAGCCAGGATCCTCGATTGTGCAGTTGCCAATCTTGAACATTTACCAAAATATCTACACCCATAAGAGAATACTTTATTTGTGTATATGATAATATGGACAAACCCATGACCACGGATTCACAGCAGCACCTCAAGGCCAGATGTAGAAGCCATCACTCTATAGCTCTGTGGGTAAATATGCTAGTCTACTGAAATATTAGTATTGTGTTTAAGCAGCTTGTATAGGTTCTAATGGCTGTATAGGGTGATTGCTGGAATTTTCTCCCACAACAGCATAACCCTTTACTGCCACTAGAAGAACCGAGAGGCAACTGAAACCCAGAAGGCAGGGGCGTAACTAGAAACCTCAGGGCCCCGGTGCGAGAATCTGTTAAGGGCCCCCCCGACCCCCAACTCATCTATCCCTTTCTCACTATCTCCCCTCTCCCTCCCTACCCCATTTCTCACGATCTACCCTCTCCCTCCCTATCCCCCCTTCTCAAGATCTACCCTCTCCCTCCCTACCCCCTTCTCAAGATCTACCCTCTCCCTCCCTACCCCCCCTTCTCAAGATCTACCCTCTCCCTCCCTACCCCCCCTTCTCAAGATCTACCCTCTCCCTCCCTACCCCCCTTCTCAAGATCTACCCTCTCCCTCCCTACCCCCTTCTCAAGATCTACCCTCTCCCTCCCTACCCCCCCTTCTCAAGATCTACCCTCTCCCTCCCTACCCCCCCTTCTCAAGATCTACCCTCTCCCTCCCTACCCCCTTCTCAAGATCTACCCTCTCCCTCCCTACCCCCCTTCTCAAGATCTACCCTCTCCCTCCCTACCCCCCTTCTCAAGATCTACCCTCTCCCTCCCTACCCCCCCTTCTCAAGATCTACCCTCTCCCTCCCTACCCCCCCTTCTCACGATCTACCCTCTCCCTCCCTACCCACCCCCTTCTCACGATCTACCCTCTCCCTCCCTACCCACCCCCTTCTCACAATCTACCCTCTCCCTCCCTACCCACCCCCTTCTCACGATCTACCCACTCCCTCCCTACCCCCCCTTTGTAGGTCACTTACCGTCAACTCCTGTGTTGGGAGCATGAGGCGTTTATCTCAGGTGCCAGCGCTTCACTGCTGAGCGCCAGCATATGACATCATATGCCGGCGTTCAGCGTGAAGCGCCGGCACCCGAGACAAAGGCCTCACGCTCCCAACACTGCACTCTGGGCAACGCGGCGGCGATGGCGACGGCGGCAGGAGCGGCGACTGCGGCGGGGAGCAGAGGCATCCTGGATTTCTGTCAGTCAGGGGGGCCCAAGAGTTGCCGAGCGGTCGTTTTCAGCAACCGCTTGGGCCCCCCCTGACTGGCAGAACTCCAGGGCCCGGTCGCAGTCACGACCCCTGCGACCTCGGTAGTTCCGCCACTGCCAGAAGGAGAGAAGTATAAGACAAATGGGTACAGTTGAATTGAAAAAAGGGTACAGTGGGGAGAAAGTAATTAAAATTACACAATGTGGGAATTATTAACCCCTGCCGAGCTGCACAAATACACATTGTCCTAAATTCTGCTATTGCAATAGCGAGTTGTAATCCCATGCTCCACAGATTCATATTTACAGCAGTTAGCTTTTGTCAATCTCAAGGTGAGTATTTGTAGTATTCATAGACTTGAAACTTCCTACATTTTAGGCCGGTGCCTTTTGTGCAAACTCTGAATGCTGACTTTGTTATAATAGTATAGAAAATTGCTGAAAAATCCCAGCTTAAGGAAGTAGAAAGCAGAGGAACCAGCAGAGGGGAAAACCCCAATTTGCTTAATGCGGGTATGTGCATCAAACATTCATTTTCATGGAGGCGCATTTCTAGTTTAGTGATAAAGGGCATGTTATGGAAGGTGTGGGATCTGTCTTTAGATGCCTTAAAATGGAGGAAACAGTTTCAAAGACCAATAACATCTATAAATAGGCATACTTTTATTAATTACCTGGTGAAGTAAGGATTATGCAATGATGACGGAAACCGATGTGATGTCAGTATTAGCTGCTCACACATTGAAATGCTTTGTTACTGTTCCTAAATTTGACATGTTGCCCATTCGGCGGGTGGGCAAAGGGCCAAATACATATGATAGGATTCTGCAAGGGGAACACCGTGTCAATTTAAAGGGAATTCTCAGGCATCACATGCATTAAAATAGATATGATGGTTGGAGTGGTACTTTAATTGCGTTATTCATTACATTTATAGAAAGCCCCCTTTATCTTGGATTTAAAGTTACACTTCCTGTAGCATCGGTCACCATTATTCGCGAGAAGCTTTTGACCCTGTATGTTCTCATCGTAACATCATTTAATATTGCATGTAGCTGCCTTCCACAGGATGTTATACTCACGAAACTGCTCGCCCCCGAATCAATGGAAATACGAGTAAACAATACATCGGGAAGTTTTTGTTGTATCAAATGAGTCATTTTTCTGTTTCATTTTGGGAGGGGTAATGTATTACTGCAGCACTTCAAAAATTCCTAGAGGCACGCTTGTTACCTGTAATCTAGGATAATTACATCTAAAAAGTCTGTTGACTGTGTAATACACTTTAAAATATTTATAGATGTTGACCAGGAAAGATGAACGGCAATTAACATTTCATTTACTTGCCTTGTACTTGAATTGCCGGCTGAGCTTTTCCAACTCAATAAAATAGGTTGACTAATGCCTATGGTTTTCATGGACTTGAAGAACACCAGTCTAGTTGCCTTGAGCGAGGTTGTCTCGGACATTTCCCGAGCTGGTGGTTGAGTTCACCTTATTTAATAGATGGGTTGCTCAAGTTAAGATCACTTGAGTCAACTTACTTGACCAGAAGCGGCACATCTTTTTAAGGCATCACTTTACCTTTAAAAACCACTTTATACCCCACAACTTTTTGAATATGGTTCACAAGATATTGGTGTCGGGGAAAGATGAAGTGATGGGAAATCTTAAAAATAAGACCTTTTGTTGATGGGCTACTTTTATATTTCAGAATGCACTTCAATCCATTTTTATATGTTTAGTAGAGGTTCATGTGTTTTTTGTACATACGTTTTTAGTGCCATATATTTTGGTGTAGGGGATTAGAGTTTGTTAGATTGTTCTACTATATTTTATGTGTCATCGGCTTTCCTCTGTATTATATTTATTTTATACGTCCTTAGGTCATTGCGTGCTTCTGAATTGGGGAAAAACATTATTGTGTGGTGTGTTTCTTAGAATGCGAGGGAGTGCGTGCCGGCCACCAGCTAGAATGGAAAAACACCAATAAAAAGTTTTGTGGTTTAATTACGAAATATAATTTGTCAGCAAACAATCTGCACATATCACTGGTGGTAAATTTCACTCCAAATCCCAAGCGTGATAGAGATCAAAATAAAAGGGGAACTTTTTGTGTAATTCCATCCTATTTGAAGTCAGAGGCATGCACGCACTGAGTAATACATTACAATATTCCCAAATATTGCTTTGAAACCTCTGCTGGTTTAGAGCGATTGAAGGTTTTACTTGTAAATAATGATGATTCCATCATCTCTTAACCTACCATGATGGGTTAAAACCTCATCCTTAAACACAAAGGAACCTCCACAGTGAAGTAATGGGTATTTTTTTAAATTGTTTAAGTAAATTGTAAAGGTGCTTTATGCGAGCTTCACTTTCTTGATAGATAGGCAGGATACCCGGTGCTCTCTCTCTTCTGAGGCTCAGAGATGAGTAGCACATCTTTATGCCATGATGCTTCGTCAACCTTCAGGCAGCCTGAGAATCATGGGATATGTTTGCCCCTATTTGTACCAGCTCCTCTCCACAATGTGTGAAGAGAAGCACAGGCAGATACGCATGACTGTGGGATAACATGCTGTCTTATCCAGTATATACCGTATAAAGATCATTTCATAGTGGTGGGGCAACTGAACGCTGGGTAACTCACGTGACCCGTGTCTACATGTGTCCGCATATTGACTTGTGGCTCAATGTCTGGCAAGTCTTTGAATGCACGTAAGCTGCATATAATGTGAGCTATAATGTCAATATAATTTACCAAATAATCAAATCTAGTCGTGCCAAATAAATCATTATGTTTCTTCTCCTTCCATTTTAGTTTCATCCAAAAGTCTTTGGGGAAAACTATATTAATTTTATTGGAACCGCAAAGCTTAAATTGTGTCTCTGATTAAGAGGACAGGCACTTTGTGGGCTTATGATAAACTCCCATATCTGGAGATTCAGGTTTCAGATATAAACAGCAGTTTCTCTAGAATAATAGAAAGCATTAAACTTAGGAATGTAACTCAGCCTGATATTTCAGTGATAAAATCAGACTTATTTTCTCTTACAAAGACTGGTTGAGCACATATATGAAATCATTGTTAGCTTCAGTTCTAAATTTCCACCTGTTAATACAGGCCGATATCCCTTCCTGTCTATTACTTAGTCCTGAGCACGGGCTCTCTGTTACTACATGACCCTTCTCTGTTTTATTATCTTTGTATGAATACAGACAGGCCATTTGACACGCTGGACACATGCCTAGCCATACTTACCCAGATGCAGGAGCGCACAGCTAGTGACTGGATATACACAACCACACAACACGTGAGAATAAAAAGTGCCAAAGCCGCCTCATGGTTGCCAGTCTGGCCAGTGGCGTAACTACAGGATCACAAACTGCGACTTGTTCCTGTCTCCTTGTGTCGGTTCAGACTTGTTCAGAAAGGGCCCTTCCGACCTGGATTGCTCCATTCTGGGCCGGAAGGACCCTTTCTAAAACAAGTCTGAACTGGCACTGGGAGACAAGAAAGCAGCAAGGTCACATTATGTCACCCCCCTGACTGAAACCTGCAGGAGAGGTCATGGGACATTTATGTTTGTATGTATGTGAGCATGAATGTCTATGTATAACTGTGTGCAAGGATATCTATGTATATGTATATGTGAGCATGAATGTCCGTGTATGAGCATGGATGTGTAAGTGGTGTGAGAAGGAGTGTGTTAGTGGGTATGAGTAAGTATATGTATAAGCACAGATAAGCTGTGTGGGGGCTAGGATGGCACTGATAAACTGCTTGGGGCAAAGGTGGTACTTACAAGCTGTTTGGGGGCAAAGGTGGCACATGTTGCTTGGTGAAGTTGGGGGCCCTGGGGCAATTTTCACACTGGAGCCCTGTAGTTTTTAGTTACGCCCCCGAGTCCAGCCCTGAATACAGACATGAAGAAACACAGCGTTTTTTTTTCTTCAGAACTCCATACCAGTAAGCGATTTATCATTTGTTTCAATCTCCGTTCCCGTTCATCCCAAATGTGTTTGATGGGATTGAGGTCAGCTTCTTCCACACTGATCTCATCCAACCATGTCTTTATGAGCTGGGGCACAGTCATGCTGGGATAGAGAAGGGTCTTCCCCAAACTGTTCCCATAAAGATGGAAGCATAGCATTGTCCAAGATGTCTTGGTTTATCCCCTTTAGCATATCAAGGCATTTTGTACAGTGCTCTGCTCCAACTTTGTGGGAACAGTTTCTTGAGTGCACAAAGCAAGGTCCACAAAGACATGGTTGAACAGTGTGAATAACAAACCAAAGAGAACTTAAATTCTACTCCAGCTTGGAGACAGACCAGTTACCAATAACATAAACCAAGTTGGTTCAAACAAAAATATATTTTTTTATATAAAATACCCTTTTCTAGGGGCCAGGAGCTAACTGCCTCCTCTCATCCATGTCAGACACCAAATGCAATCAGAGGCTGTGTTTTAAGCCATTGCAGTGCATGTCCATTACAGTCACCCGACTGGGAATAAAGAGCCCTCTCCAATGTGCTACTCTCTAATTCTGCCCAATACATATATTAACACTTTACATGTATACTATGTATCCTTGACTCTAGTTCTGTGGATCTGAATGAATATTCTTCATTTTGCAAAGTTGCTGATTATTGTTGATTGGCTGCCTTGGGGGAAGGACAAGGGCGAAAACTTCAGGACAGGAAAGTAATTAAATAACATGGATCTCAGCTTCCATGAGGTTATCTTTTAGAATGTGTCTTCTAAATAATTACACCTAATGCTAAGCATAAATCATAAGGGAGTTTAAATAAATGCACTTAGTATAGGTAAGGACTGTAACAGCAACAGCTCATCTTTAACCAGTACAGTCCAAATTAAACGCAGCCCGCTGTACATGAAAACTCCAACCAGATTTCTAGGTAGGTCTATTAAAAAAATCTAATTAAATAATACAAGCTTTCAGATCACCTTATTGCACTTATTTGTTACTACATTTCATCATCAGTAACAAGACGTGTAAGCTTTTGGCGCGAAGGCCAATGCACAATGA
Organism: Spea bombifrons; assembly: GCF_027358695.1. NCBI lineage: Eukaryota > Metazoa > Chordata > Amphibia > Anura > Pelobatidae > Spea > Spea bombifrons. The sequence continues at coordinate 98,727,999 of NC_071090.1, forward strand.
TCTCTGAGATATGACATCCTACGTAAGATTTCTGTTCCGCATTGCTGCCCATCTCAAAGGCCAGAAGGAAGTTATTCCACGCTGTGTTTTGTTTATAACATAGTTATGAATGAGAGTAACACCATCTCACATCTCGCCATCCCATGCAGGAGTATACTCGCTTACAAGTTGGGACCCCATACCTGATTTACGAGCAGCACTACCTCTTCTAGTTGATGCCCTTCTAAGCTGAGGAGCATGGGCTGATCTTGGGGCCTATCTTATTTCTCATGTCAAATTGCGCAGTCTCTCCAAAATTACCCTGTTGCTCACTTTTGCTTCATGAGCATCTGTCCTTAAAGGTGCTGTTCCACCTAGGGTGCCTCATAAAATATCACCTGATAAGTGCTGCATCATGTAAAGAGAAGTTGAAGAAAAGGATCCGCCATTTTGTTTTTCTCCTCAACGCTCCTTGTCACTTAAAAACAGCATTAAAATGTTTGTTGAGATTCTCTTTCTTTCTTCCAACCCATCCTCTGTGTATTACATTGCAGCAGTCTGACTTCCTACAAACACCTCGGCCCCTTTCAACTAGAAGATCTTCACACAAACACCCCTCCAAGATGTCAGAAAATGGCAGACAGCGAGAGCAGAGCAGTGCCGAGGGAACAAATTAAAACGCCAAGCTGAGTGTTTCTGAAAAAAGAAACTTCAGAAAAATGGTAGATTGTTTTAAAACGGTAATACGATCAGCGCCTTTAAATGATGTACTTTGATTTAAAAATGATAGCTGTTAAATCCTACAAGACAGCTACATGTATCCATATCTTAAGAATGTCACTAATACTACCACAGGGGTGGCAATATGACATGACTCAAACATCCTCTTTCCGCTGAGCACGGAAAGAGGTGGGATATTACCGTAATAGAGCCCGGATACCTTTGCAACTTTTACCTGAAGCATGTAGTGATGTAATTGCACTTATTGAAGAAAAGATGACGACTGAGTACCGCCCTACACGGAACCCAGAGCATATTTATAAGAAGAAGCCTGACACCTGACACTAGCACAAAGCACCCCGAGCTACCAGGAGACAAATCGTGGCTTACAAAGGTAAAGTAAGAGGATCCATGTAGTGGTGTAAGTGTAGCAGCTTAACTACTGTTGACAGATTTATTTTTTTCTGGAACAATGAAAGAATGTGAAACACCAGCGATGTGAGCCGAATTAGATGTTTTTGAGAGAACAGGAGTGGTACAGAGACAGACTTACTAAATTATGGGTCTTCAATCTTTCATTTAATAACTGCTGCTAAGAGGTACTGCAAAGCATTGAAAAAAATTAAATGGCATGTAAGAGATTAAGGATATATTTTCATTTATTTATGCTGAGTAACGAAAACCAAGTGAGCAACGGAGAGTGTGGGGGTCGCTAGGTCTGGTTTCCAAATGTAGAACAAATTCAATGTCTTAACTATTTTGACCCAGTCTAGCTTTAGTTGAACGTCATTTTCCATCCATCCACTGCCTTTTCTTGAATTTTTTTTTTTTAAGTATAAGAATCAGCATAATCAAGTGATCAAGGTACGGTAGCTATGTTCTTCCCTGTGTCTACACCGACAATGTGAAATGGATGTAATTTGACAAATTATTTTTTTATGAGGAAAATAGTAATTTTTGTTAATATGATAAATGCGTCTTCTGCCTCGGTGCTTATGGTTTGTTTTGTATCCGTACAAAGAATATACGTTGTTTTTTTATCTAGGACCACCACTCACTCTCTTGTTTTCCCTTCACAGAAATTGGTGTCAGTATATCAGCCTGCTAACACCGCAGTAATGGGTCTCCCACCAGCAGCATGGTGAGTATCACACAAGACGCTGTTAAAAATCAACTTCATGGTAGGAAGAGGCTCATCTTTAGGTTCTCTATTCAGAAATTACCGAACATAGGCTGATAATGTGTCATAATTACCCCTGCTCAATTCAGCACATATTGGAAACATTGTTTGCTGGCAACTCCTGGGTCTCACTAGTTGCCTAAGATGAGCCCTCACTCACTTAACGGGAAGGCGACTTGGAGGAAACCGCTTCTGGGACAGTGCTTTGAGTGGACTTTTGCATGAGGTGGTGGATTCTAAGGGAATGGTCTAAACATCATCATTCCCACTAAAATGTATGTCTACCCGTTTTTGGCCACAGCCTGCCTGTTTTCAGGCATATGCCACCAGTTTGTGCATTACTCTTGGTAATGTTAGTCTATATTACGGTATTTCATGATTGGCTGGTAGAAGACTTTTTTTTAATAATAGTTCCATGAAAAAAAGAAATCTGTTTTTTTTTTCCCCCAGGAAAAATGAAGAACTTTCCGGTAAAAGATTTGGCTCTTCGCCAACAGAGGTAAGGAAAATATATCGTGTGTGATACAAGAGTCACAGAAGCATGATCTCTGCACTTTACATGGCTTTGCATGATGTGGCTCTGGAACACTAGGTTCCAACAACGTCAATCTAACGTCAACGGCCTGTGTTAGGAGACGCTGCCGAGAGCTCGGAGCTAGCGGTCTGCGCAACAAGCGGAAACATTATCCACACTGGTGATTCCTACACCTAACCAATCTATTAGCGTATATTGGAGGATAACCATCATCTCTGCGCTTAATTGCAGCACATTGCTATAGTGATATCACACATTTATTTTATCTACCCCTCTGATGAAGCCGAAAGGTGAAACATGTTAGGGCAACTGGTAGAGATCAAATGCTATGGATAATAACAAAAATATGATTTTATTGTGTTTTATATAAATTACCGTATTGGCCAGATTTATAGGCTGCGCTTTTTCCCTCCGGTTTAAGTCTTTAAAGTGGGGGGTGCGGCCTATAATCAGGGTTTAGCGCAGGGCAGCTGTTCCTCCTCTCTGGCAGCCGGTGGACGTTGGCGCAATGTGCTCAGACAACCTCTGCTGCTGCCGGCACCTCAGCTGGGGCTTCTACAACGGAGTGCCGGCGTAACATGACCTTCCAGTGCTCTGTCATAGAACCCCCAGCGGAAGTACCGGCCAGTAGCAGTGGAGGTTTTCTGAGCACATTGCGCAGACGTCCACCAGCTACCAGAGGAGAATTCAGGTCCCCTGCCGTGCTGTGGGGTATTCTCCTCTCTGGCCGCCGGTGAAGGTGATGCGCTCAGACAACCCAGCTGCTGCCAGCACTTCCGCTGGAGCTTCTATGATGGAGCGCCGGAAGCGGAAATGCCAGCAGCAGCGGAGGTTGTCTATGCGCATCGCAAAGATGTCCATCAGCTGCCCCCACTAGACACCAGGGAGTCTGGGGATGCATTGGTAAGTCTGCGGTGGAGCAGAGTGGCATATCTAGGGGATAGAGTACCATATCTGGGGAGCAGAGTGGCATGTATTTTTTATTTAACAATATTTTTTTCTTTAAAATGGCACCAAAATCTAAGGGGGCACGGCCTAAATTCGGGCCAATATGGTATATTTATTGGAAATACATTTGTAATCTCAAATCTTGCGGACCACTATTGTATCAATAGCTGTATTATTATCTTGGGGTTATCTGGGAACAGCCACAATCTGGTGGTATTCAGCAGCCTTTTTTTTGTTTTTTTCTCTTTTCTCTGTAACCACTATACCCACTCCTGACACAGGCCTTCACATGGCACTTTATATTAAGGGCTGGTCAAAATCAGGCCTGAATGTTCTCTTCACGCATCTGACTCTGATAAGGGGTAGTAATAACTTTTTCATTTCTAAAGATTGCATGTTTACTTACCTAGCCCGTCACACATATTAAGTATTTTCTGTAAGTCAAATTGTTTTGTTATATACTACTTATTATGTCCTGTTTACCCATTGTACAGCGCTACTGAATATGATGGTGCTATATAAAACAATAATAATAAAAAGAATCCTGAGATTTTTTTTTTTTTTTTTTTGCCTATTACTGTTTATTCTTGCTTATTCTACAGATGTCCACAGACATTGGCCTACGACAGAATTGGCTTTTAGCTAACCAGGTTCTTTACCCAACACCTCCCTATGCATCCCTGAGGGAGAACATAGCCAAAGTTTTCATAGTTCCTGTTAGGGAACGGAGATTCTTGGATATGATAAAGAAGTTTGATCCAAACGGTAAGTTTAACTAAACATCCAGGGCTAGATTTACACTACAGCAGCCACCCCTATGCATTAACAAATAAACGTGTGTATATATATATATATATATATGTATATATATATATATATATATATATATATATATGTATATATATATATATATATATATATATATATATATATATATATATATATATATATATATATATATATATATATATAAAGTCCAAAATTAACAATTGCACTCCAAATGCCAAATTTCTGCCCGGTGCCAAATAACTGCAGCAGTAAATAATATAAAGTCCAAAAATAATTACCGGCACTCCAGGGACTTTGCAAATGACCACACAAACAACTTCGGTTTTTAAGTCAACGTTTCAGTCTTGTTTATTACAGACTGATGTCCTGATGAAAGTCTGTAATAAACAAGACTGAAACGTTGACTTAAAAACCGAAGTTGTTTGTGTGGTCATTTGCAAAGTCCCTGGAGTGCCGGTAATTATTTTTGGACTTTATATATATATATATATATATATATATATATATATATATATATATATATATATATATGCAATAAGCCTCTATTAAACATATACATATATATATATATATATATACATATATATATACATATATATATATATATATATATATATAAAAATTCTGGTGTGGTATGCTCTAGCTCCAAAACAAATAAATAGGTTACAGAGTATAAAAATAATATATTTAATAGAGGCTTATTGCATCAATATTTAAAATACATAATTGAACATATAAAAACCAATTGATATAATATACAATCAATTTGCCAAACAAATACACAAATGCCAGTGACCTGACGCGAAACGCTCTTTGATGACTCTACAATGTGGGTAGCGGGTAGACCTCTGTGAATGCCCTACTTTTAAAATAGAATTGAACCTGGTGAGGGATATCCACAGTTTTGAATTAAATCCAGCTGCACTATAATGAATCCAGCCATACTATACTCCTTTTACTCTGCAAAGCAGGCCTTACAGGTTACAATGTCTATATTATTAAGCCAGCTCTAAAAATCCTCTGAAGAAGCCCCTTAAGGGCGAAACGCACCAGGTCACTAGCATTTGTGTATTTGTTTGCCAATTGATTGTATACTATATCAATTGTTTCTTATATGTTTAATTATGTATTTTTAAATATTGATGCAAAAAGCATCTATAATATATTATTTTTATACTCTGTAACCTGTTTATTTGTTTTGGAGCTAGAGCATACACCAGAATTTATAGATTTTGTATATTTTTCTTTTTGCAATTTAGGGAACACTACCAACTGGTAGTATTGCAGCCGTTCCTCTATTACATTTTTTTCTCTGTTGATTCTTTCTTTTATTTTTCCTTTTTTAATACATAAATATATTTTTCCATTTACTTGATTTATATTACAGTGCAGACCAATACACTCTTGAATTAACTACTAAATGGTCAGCAGACATATGGTAGGGGCGGCTCTGCCTCAACCCTACATATTATTCAATTTTGGGGGGGCAATCCTGGTCACATTCTGCTTTCTACTGCTTACCATCAAGTAGTTTCCTCATGTCACTGTCAGTCAGAAGAGCTGGGTCACTGAACATGAATGGCTGAAAGAAATAAAAAACAGATCATTCTGCGGAAAACCTAGGAATTTCCAAGGTAGTGGACAGGGACCTCTCTCTTGCTCCAGATGAGAGGCAGATCAGAAACATCTTGCTGCCTCCAGCAGGTGAAAAAAGCATTGCCCTGGTGGTCTGTTACTCATCAGCGATATCCACAATGGTCCCAGATATGCAGTTTAGATGTTGGGTTGTTTCACCATTTGCATAATGTTCATTACAGGAGAAAAAAACTATGCAGAACAAGAACAACAAGTGAATGTTCTTTTATATATATTTTTATTTCAGATCTCAGTTATGTGTATTTTTCTACCAGTGAAGCTCGGTATGAATCTAGGTATGAATTTATTGGCACTAACACGCCAACTCCTATTATGGATATTTTCCAGAAGTCATTTGTTATGGAAAATGGCACGCTTTGGGCAAAATCATTGCAAGGCCAAAATGTGAACTTAAAAGGTTAGTTCTATATTATATCCTTTTCACTGAATAATCTGGTAAAAATTTATGGTAGATTTTTTAGGAAAAAGAGATGGCCAAATGCTGTTTCCTGCCTAGAGAAAGAACAAACAGACCCAGAAAGCAGGGCTTCACCTCCAGGTCAAACCCACAGAGTTCCCAGGTATATTGATGTCTGATGCATGCTTTCTGAGCACACATGAGCATACCTGGGAATTTCACAGGCTGGATTTCCAAGAGCTGTCCATCTCCTCCATATGGAAGCTGGAAAGGAGCAAAGCTGGGTAGGTGGGAATAGTTGTGCTCCGTGCCCAAGTGACCCTGTTTAGGAGGGAAAGCCCCTCTTTGAGTCCCAAATCCCTCTTTCCTATCGTGATATCCCACTTTTCCTTCAGTATATGAAAGGGGTGAAGTAAATGAGCACGAAGGGGGTGAAGCTCAAGATCTCCCAGCGATCAAATGACTACCGTAGAGCCCTGTGGTTAACTGGAAACACCAGAGCCTCTAGAGCTTATACAGAGAGCTGGATTGCAGATGCAGGCGGCCCCTCTATTAAAGCAGGGCTTGACAAATTTGTTGTGAATCTAGGCGCCAGGTAAAAAAGGAGCCAGGATTTTTTTTAAACTAACAGTTGGTCAGGAGGGATCTGATCATCATCAGCCCACTTACTAAACTCACAGCGTTTGACCTGGAAGCACCCTGGACTTTCAGGTCAGTGCTGTTTGTTTTTTTTTTTTAAATACATTTTTTTCATTTTTTTAACTCTTTCGATGCTGATGTTCCATTGGAGCACAGCATTGACAGATATTTAGTCCCCACAAGCTTGTGGGGACAAATGTTAACCCCTGCAATGCCACGAATGTGTCATACACAATTGTGGCATTGAAGGGGTTAATGCTGCACCGTCGCTCTCATGGAGTGATCAGGCAGCGGGGGGGGGGTGTTGGGGCTGGTCTCCACACTCATGTGGAGACCGAAGAACCCTCTCCCCTGTCCCTGAAGCTGCCGCTGGGACTCAATTGCTGGTCTATGGACCAGCCATTGCAGAGGGAGTCTCTTTGATGACTGCTGTAGGCTTCCATACCTACAGGAGTCATCAAAGGGCTTGTGGGGGCTCGTTTTTGCTGTTGCTGGTCTGCCTGGGCTTCCAGGCAGACCACCAGCAGCAAAGCCCCCAAAACGGGAATTAAAACGGGAATTAAAACGGGAATTAACCCCTAAATGCCGCGATCGCGGCATTGAAGGGGTTAACGCTGCGCTGTCGCTCCCATGGAGCGATCAGGCAGCTGGGGGGTGTTGGGTGAGGTCCCCAGACTTGTGTGGGGACCCAATCAACACACAAACCCCTTCCCTGAGGCTGCCTGTGGCAGCTGAAAACACGAGTGCTGCTTTTCCAGCAACCGCGTTTTCAGCCTACAGGCTCACTCCGTGGGAGTGATCTCAGGCTCGGGGGCGGGCTCGGAGTGGCTGTGCTGTCTGCCTAGACTTCTGGGCAGACAGCAACAGCGCCCCCATGTGGTGATTCAGCCTCTTACATCCACAATTTTTTCTGGATGTAAGAGGCTGACAAAACCTAGGCGCCAGGACAAAATTCTCTGTCGCCATGGCGACCTGGCGCCTGGGATTTGTCGAGCCCTGTATTAAAGGATAGGCTTTATTTACCCAATAACATAGCGATGCTGGCCAGGTGTGCTTTATGTCCTATTTACTAACAGGGACCGTATGCTTTAATCCTCCAGCAAAATTTATCATTGGCATTGGCAACTTAGCACAAGGAAAGAAGACCCCTGTTAGTTTAAACATCTATAACACAAACCTATATCTCTCTTACAAATTTGGCAAACTTCAAGTACAGGTGAGTTCGATGTACAGTGCAATAGTAAAGGAATTTCAGTATACAATAATTATATCGAATATTATTATGAACAAAACACACAAATATATAAAAATGAAATGAGTTAGCATTTAACACTTACAAATAAGGACCTATGGAATAGATTAAAAAAATATTGGTTTATATTATGGAGAGCTTAGTTTTTAATACTTACATTGTTTCTGTGTTTTTCTTTATTTTTTTAGCCAATGACTCAAAACGCCATTAATTACAGCAGCTCGGATGCCCAGAAGTTTTTTTTCTTCGTTACACAAACTGGTTCTGTAACGTATTCATTTGAGCCGGTTACGGCCCCAAATTGGTTCCTCAGCACTAGCTCTCAAGGAAACTCGCCTGTTACGGTTCAGCCGCTCTCTGCCAATTCCTATAATAAAGAATTCAAGTTTGACCCAGGATATTTTATTCCTGGTGTTTCTGGGAGCGTTAGTAGGTTTGATAGACCTTTACAAGAAAAGGAAACGTTTGGTAAGTCTATTCCTCATATGCAAAGAAAATATAGTAAAGAGGTGTGTAAAATATGGCAAAATACCTGCTTGCCACTCTTTAACAGGGACGATCCTGTTACCTAGAACAAAAATAACATTAACGAACAGAGCACAACAATCTATGGCAGGTTAAGTGTTCTGCCACATCATATAGTGCTATAAAATATTTCTAATCCAGGATTCTGCATCACCTATTGTGAGAACTCGTCTAACTCTCCCTAGTTCCTGTTTTCTGGATCACTGTTTAATGTCCCTAACATCACCCTATAGAAGAATGCGTAGTAAAGTAATTTCTGAGAACTTTACTATGAATTCTTCCAAAACGAAAAAAATAAAAAAAATAAAACAACACTTAACAACACTTAACACCTGCTGCTGCAGCAGCTACTCTTCATGGTCTAGCTATTCTTGCTACTGATTGGCTGCTTGTAGACAAGGGCAAGATGGGGCTCCAGGTGGTCTACCATAAGAGGTTAAACAGCATGCCAATGGAATGTTCCTGCTTATTGTTCCTCTCCTGAAAACAGGATTTAAGATGGCCTCTTCCACATTTACATGGGTTTATTTACCTTAAAAAATTAAAAAGTAGGATAAAGCGTCACATCTGCTACCATGGTGCTCTTCATAGGGATAATCCTCAGGTTGAGGAAGAACGTGGTATGAATGAGTCCATGATGGGATAATGTAGGTGTTTGCTGTAATACAGACATGTGTTCTTGTTTTAGGTGACGTTGACCAGTATGTTCTGAATGGATCCAAAGAGATGTTTAGTCCGTATACGTTGTCTTTGAGGCCAGCTGGAGACGTGGCAAACAGAAGTTATTTTCTGCAAAATGAGAACTTTCCCAAAAAGCAATTGAGAAACAGCAGAGGTCAGTCCCATATTTATAAGCGGTCTGCAAAAATGTATTGGGTTAGGAAGTTATCTCCATTTGATGTTACTGCAACAAAATATGTCCCTGTAACCATGACTATAATAATTAGCACCTATAGAAGAATTTATTGGACCAAATTTTTGGGACAGCTAGACAGTGCTCAAAAAACAGGACTGTTGGGAGGTATGTTAAAATACATTTCATTGGCGGAGGCCAATAATAAGGCAAATATTCAGATTACAGACTTTAAATGCTATATGTTTTTGTGAAAGTACCAGATGTTTGAGTAGTTTATTCCCTTAAAAAAAAGATGGAATGGTCCACTCCAAAGGAGTCAAATGAGACAGAAATTACATTTTCTAACTATTAAGGGAATAGACTGTTTAAAAAAAAAAATTAAACGTCCAACGACTAACCTATCTGAAAGGAGCTTTGATTTCTCACAACAAAATACATAAATAAAATGAGACATGAATTTGATTTTACTGTCAGAGCAGCAAACTTTACTGAGGTCCTTAAAGAAAATTCCCTCTTTACGTTTATATTCTAAAAGAAATATTTTTTTGGTTGCGCAGACAATGTATATATTTTGCGCTGTTTTGACTTAATGTTAATGATTTTTACAATGGACGCATATTTCAAATGTGTATTTCCATTCTGTTTACAGGAATACAATATAGAACAACCTATTCGATAAGCCGTGTGGCCAACTGGAACCAACCTTCCGGTTCACTGAGACATCCGGTTGCCAGATATGAACATCTAAAAAAATATTTAAATTATAGGTTCCCATTTTAGAATTATTTTCAATGCCTTCTTTGTAATAAGTTTTGTATTATAAAAAAAAGCATTAAATATTTTATTATTACTATGCTATGGAATTGTTAATATAGAAGTCTGACATACTGACATATACATTATCAGATCACCATTTTTTTTTTTAAAGAAAAAAAAATGTATTGCACTAAGAATATTAGTTACAAACAGAACCCCCCTATACATTTGCAAGGGGGACACCACATAATTTAAAGGGACCTCTTAGTTATCATATGCATTAAACTACATGTGATATCTGGAGTGTCCCTATAAGTTTGTTCAAAATTTGTGACAAAATGACACAAATAATAATAATAATAATTTAAAAAAACTACCCTGGTCACATTCATTTCTTATTTAAGTGCCTAGAGCCGATCCATTAGCATATAATATATATATTATACAAAGGAACAAATAAAAGAGGAAGCTAGTCATGTTCTGCGCAGCACCATTTTGTGCGGTTGGGGGGGGGATTAAAGACATGGTTATCAAGTCCATTATTTTAACTGACTTGCTAGATTATTTTTAGATGATTTCTACCTCAATTAGACTTTTTATGAAAGAATCCTACATCTTAAATAGAGAATAAAATGTAACAATGAACAAAACAATGCATATGTTGGCCCAATAAAAACTGGCATCATTGACTTACCGCAATACTTTGTTTTATTCAGGATAAGCTTCAAAGTGTACTCTTAGCAATATATTAAAAGGATGTCACACAATATAGCTGTTGCTGTTGTAACTCCATGACAATGTTATAACTGTACCCAAAGTGATAAATCATCAGAACCTGTGAGCCACGGCCTATTCACACGTCAAACTGACTGTGCATCGTCACAGATTAATTAAACATGTTTCCTTTCCTTTCAAATTTTCAGATAATTTATATTATTTACATCGGATTTCTGAATTGTCCCTGGATTTTAATGTTACAAGCCAAAGATGCTATTTACCTATGTGCATTTATTATATGTAACATACATACTTTGGATATAAATGTTTTAAAAATGTTACAATTGTATCAATCTCTTAAAAAAAGAAACCCATCTTGGAAGATCTTGGAAGTGTAGAGCATTCGTGTATCTTGTCAGTGGCACATTGATGTCACTACATGTTGGCTGGATGGTAGAGCTGGCCTGCTGGGAATCATGTCAAGGTGCATGTAACTATCCTACTCTTTGAAGGTATCTCCATAGGGCTCAAAGATCATATCCAAAAACCTTCTTGTGTTTAAAAAAGTTTTTCAGTGGGTCACAAATACCGATGCAGGCATGGACTGGCAATCTGGCAAATATCAAACGCAGCCACACACATCAAAACAACGGCTGTCTAATGGCCGCTGGCCTTTAAGGTCCAAGGCCACTTTTCATCCGCAGCCCGGCCCTGCTTGCTGATACAAATCTGTGGTGTTTTGGGGCAGAAATGGGGGCACCCAATAAAAGTACCCTGACCCTAGTAGTTGCCTACAATTGGGTATAAATGTATGTCCCATTTCATGACAGGTCATTCTTGAAACTCAAAGGTTGATCAGGTGTCTACACCTTCAGGACATCATTTTCACATGTTGGTGACCAGTACATGTAAAGTGCTGCCACCTGCAGTATGTTGGATGTATAAATCAGTTAATCAATTATCCATCCTGTTTACTGGAGGGCAAAAAAATCCTTATTACGCATGAGTAAATAGTTATTATGTACAGTTATTAGTAGGGGTTGGCAGTGACATTAAATAAGCAGAGCTTTTACCTCTTGTAGTCAGTGTCAGCCAAATACATATGAGATTAAACAATACCAGGACCATCTGAACGCAAGACAAAAGGGGCAGCCGCCCCGGGTCCAGTAATCCCTGGAGGCCCAAAGCAGCTGCCCCTTGAGCCCAGAACACCACCGGAACAGGGCACTTACTCGGTGGCTCTTCCTTAAAAAAGATCTCAACTCACCAGCTGTCTCTCTCTTCGGGGGCAGGCAGCCTCTTGTGCTCCCCGCATGTATGCAGTAAGCATGTAAGTCAGAGTGTCGGGGGTCACATCAGCTCCCGCGCTTAGACTCCAGAGAACGTAACTGTGCAAGCGCCAGACTGAGAGGAGACCACGTGGCTGAAATTTGGGCAAGTCCTGCGTCTGTGTGCAATCTGGGTGCTGGTGCAAATCCTGGAGGAGTAGGACAGAGGTGTGACACAGTGAAGGAGGGGATAAAGGGACTTGGAAGGTGTGGGTTCAACCACACGGGGGGCCCACACAGGGTCTCAACATCCAAGGCCGGCTCTGATCGCAACTCGCACATGCATTTCGGGTCACTCGTCAGATCGGCATAGAATTGTGCTCCTGCCCTGTGTGAGTCGAGTGGAGATGTCTCATGCAGAGTGTTGCTAGTGTCAGAAGGAGGGAACTACTTGTTTTCTGGGTTTTTTTGGTGTTGGGGTGGAGGGTGTGATTGCGTGCTAAGGATCGTTCGGAGGGGGTTATTGGCAGGGAAACAGTAGCCCACGGTTTAATCAATATTGAAGACGGTTAGTGATAATTATATTCCAGGTTTACCAATTATTTCTTCAACTTGCTTTACATTACATTAATTTGAAGCCTGATCAGCCGCACAAGCAGGTGGGGGTAAGGTGTCCTTAACTTTACATAACGCAGTTCCTTCCCTAACAGTTAAATACTGTTTTTCCTGGTTTCATTATATTTTCATTTTCTGTATGAACATACGCTGTGGCCTCTTAGCATAAGAATATAGATAATAGGATCACATTACCCTCAGATAAAAGTGACTGTTAATTTGAAGTTGAATCTTCTACTGGGCCACTAGCTTTCATGACATTCAGTTAATTCTCTTCTCCATCTGATCTTTATATCTTTCCTAGTGTTGGCCCAATGAAAATATTCCAAATGCTAGAAACAATGGTAGCTTTAGGTTTAATATGAGACATATTAATCACCATAAGCCAGTGCATTATATTGTACATAGAACACAAATAATGTGGGCATAGGGCTATCAACGGCGACAAAAAGACATCAGCAATCAATTCTTATGTATTTTAATTTCCAAATGAATAAGCATCATTATACCTGGGAACGCTGCAGGTTTGACTTCGAGTCTCTTGGTGAGATGATGTTTCCCTGAGTCTCAGCCCTGCGAAACACAAAAACAGGGTTTTTCTATATTAATATTAATCTATATTAGTATTAATAATGTAAGTTCTACATTTTCCTCTTTCAATGTTTCATATTTAATGACCGTTTTACACATAATTTAATAAATAGGCTGAAGAAGCAGTGAATGTATTTGTGTTATTTAATGTGGTTTTGTACATATATAATAATTTTTTATATATTTGTTTATTGTTTTTCTCCCCTGCCTCATCATGTTGCCGTGTCTCACGCTTTCATGTTTTGTGAACTAATAATTGATTCTGCTTTAATGAAGTCATAACTCCCTTAGTTAGAAGCAGGCTGCACATTCTATTGCACACTCAGATAGCTTTTCGATGTGGATGTATCAGCATGAAGCTGTTCCTGATCGGTGTTATTATTTGGGTTCTTTTGGTGTCATCTGAGAGCTCAGAACATGGAGGTGAGTTTATCGGTTATTACACATTATTTGGCATCAAGGGCTTTAGGGATGATTATATACCGCAACGACTGTTATTATTAACTCTATGATTTATGGATGTTTTATAGTTTTACAGCTCATTCTACTATTAACTATTTAACCCACCTCCCCATTGTATTTAAAACAGGTTAATGCCTATAATTGACAAGTAGTTTTAAAACCAAATATATTTAATAATGTGTTATTCATACTAGATTATCCATATTGTGTAAATACCAATAAAGTTACATTTTACAGATTACAGGGACATCCTGTTTATTAAAAGACCTTTTGTTTTTATTTCAGTCTGTGGAAACAGACCCCTAGTGGAGGATTTCCGTGGCTCCCGCGTGGTGGGGGGAAAGGATGCGGAGCCCGGTAACTGGCCCTGGGCAGTGAGCATCCAGGAGGACGTTGACAACGAGTATTTTCATTTATGCGGCGGCGTTGTCCTCAATAATTTGTGGGTTCTCACAGCTGCCCATTGCTTCAAAGATCGCGGCAAGTAAGTAAACAAAAAACTAACATGGCATACACTTAGGTCAATATGGGATTTATTAATGCCTGAAAAAGTAAATTCACTAATAAAATGTACTTTGGTTTATTCAGTGACTATCATGCCTGGAGACTTGTGTTTGGCGCCAACCAACTTTCAGACATGGGGACAAAGGCTCAGATCCGAGCTATAAAAGAAAAGATTCAACACGAGAACTACAACCCGGAAACGGAGAGTAATGACATCACCTTGCTCAGGCTGAATAAGCCTCTGAAATTTGATGACTACACGCAGCCAGCGTGTCTCCCGGCCAAACAAGCCATTCTGGACAAAATGGACGAATGCTACATCGCAGGCTGGGGCGTCCTTAAAGAAGCCTGTAAGTATCCATAGACTTTATATATAAGAATAGACTCTCTCATTATCACTGTGTGCTTATCTTCCCCTATCCATGGATTGGGCCCTTGTGGCACCTTTCTGGACACTGGGGCCTGGTGGCCCCATTGTAAGCTTTAGAGCCAGGTCACTCCATTCTAAGGGTGACGGAAGGAGCATGGGGTGGGAGGGGGCACCAAGATTTCTGAGGCCAGCCCTGTATCTGATAACTCTTTTATTCATCAGCCACTGAAACATCGGACGTCCTCCAGGAAGCTCCTGTGAATTTAATTCCAGTGGAACGCTGCAACCGTCCAACCTGGTACAATGGAGCTTTGGGTGACTACAACTTGTGTGCCGGATATGAACAGGGTGGTATCGACAGTTGCCAGGTAAGCCCATTATTGTCCTCATTCCCTTCTAACTCACGGATGATACATTGTTAATGTTTTTAACATCATGTACAGTTGTAGTAATTATTAATTAAATGCTTTCTTTTCTTGATTCACACAGGGTGACAGTGGAGGACCTCTGATGTGTAAAAAAAGCAAAGCTAAGTTCTTCACCGTGGTTGGCATAACCAGCTGGGGCTCCGGCTGTGGCCAGAAGCAAAACCCTGGAGTTTACACCTCTACCCAGTTTTACCTCGAGTGGATCTCTAAACACATGTCCGAGGACATGAAGCCTGCATCCAAATCTTTGAAGATGAAGGCTGTGAAAAAAATCTGGCCTAAATTAGCTGAGAAAATCAGCAAAGCTGGCAAGAAAGACCATTAATTTTTGGGTGCTCTGGAAGTAGAAGAATCAAATCTGAACCATCTCGTCACCAGAGGATTATTATTACATGTCAGCAATGTGTAGATTAGAATGATAAGATAAATAAATAGAAATGCATGAATAAGCCGTGTACTTGTGATGAACATGGAATGTTCTGGATGTGTATTGTTAGGATTGGCTAGTGTGAATACAAACATGTATTTTGTGTGTATGACGAACTAAGGTATTTAATACAAATATTCATATAAACTGTTAAATTAAATTCGTATAAAATGTATTGCAGTTTAGTCGATCGTGCCCTGCTGCTGCTAAAACTATATTGAATTTTCTTTGATATTTAAACATCACCAGAATTAATAATCTACCAAACCAAGCAGGTTATTGAGGGGTATTTGCTTTATTGTACAGATTTGTGAATTCTGTGTGTGTGAGATGGGAAAAAAAGAGAAGATTTCAAAATCAGAGGCATCTAATGTTCAGGGTTAACGAACATACAGTATGTAGACAACCTCTATCGGCAGCAAACTCACAAAAGATGGAGAGTTCTGGGTAGGATACCCCGGGAAGTTCACGGTTAGACTCCTTGCCAACTACCACTAACTTTCCACCCCTCACAGCCCCCGAATTTTCAATGAGTTTAATCTCTTGAATGGGCGGATGTCGCACTCAAGTCCTGCTTACTTCCAACCTGTTCAATTATATTTGGTGCTAGCCTTTCCATAATACACAGCTACCTCTACCCCTATCTGGGGGCAGGCATTATACTTTAATTTATCTGATTATACCACTGGTTCAAGTAGTTCTTTTGAAGAGCCGTACCTTACCGAGTCCCGCATCTCCCATACAGACTGGCACAGGCTCACTACATTTAAGAAGAACATTTCCAAAATTGCTTGGGATTGTCCTTTGTCATTTTTGCAATTGGATTAAAGAATGGAATCTGTAGGTGTTTTTTTTTTTTTTTTTTTAAATTTTTTATGCAATCGGCCACATTAAGTGGAAACTAGCATCATAACCTTCCCTTAATGTTTCCAACAGTGTACCTTCTAACCTCATGGATATTACCAATCCAACCCTGTCAATCAACGCAGTCTATGGACAATTGCTTATGTATAGGTTGACCCATGCATTCTTTCTCAAACCCCCAAAAGAAGCCTTCTGAAGTTGTCAAAGTTGTGATTCAAAGTATATTTTGCAGTAATAGGAAACATGGTTCAATAGACAGAAAATAGCCGAAACGTTAAACCGATGTCTACCTAAATGTCCACCTTAATTACAGCACCAATGTTGACCTGATCTGCATAAATTATTCTTCTTCTTCAGTTCATAAGAGGTACGAAAAGTGATATGACATCATATATGATTTCCGAACTAAAGGTTTTATAAAGTACATGGAGGAGATTAACTATCATGAAGGCATGGAACATCATGAAGAAAGCAGCGATGTCTGTTTCTGTGCACACAGATATCCAGCCGTTTCTATGCCGGAAGTCCTGCGTGATCTCTTCATCAAGCAAAGACTTCCTATATGAATGAACATGAGTAGTGAGTTCCACTGATCAAGGACCGATCTGTAGCATCAGTAAAGAACAAATAACCCTGTGAGAGTACACACACACACATATATATATATATATATATATATATATATATATATATATTCCTCTTGAACTCTCAACAATACCTGAAAGGATCGTGACCAGGGTGCATCCTCTGTGGCTCTGCCAGAGGAGCTGGATGGGGAGATCAAAAGATATCCCTTCGCCAGGTCTCTCTCGGCAGCGGCAGACAGACAGCCTCTCGTGCAGCCTGCAAGTATACGGAAGTCAGGCGAATGGGGGTCACATTACCCCGGCAGCGGTAAGTCCTGTGGTTGGAATCAGGGGTGCTAGGGTTGGTCTTTGGGGTGTGCAACTTATCATCTATGCCTGCAATTTAGGGGGTCAATGCATTTTTATTTGATCTATACTGCTGACTTTGCATTATCACACACACCTCCACTGGCCCGGAAAATCAGAACAGTCCTGCTTAAACAAGGACTGTTGGGAGATATGAAACCCCCAATCAAGTGTCTTGATTCTGGAAATGCTATATATTTATGGGTTAAGCAATATATAGCCATAGATATACACAGGTGCTTTTAAATAGTATATGCTGGGTGTGCGCCAATTCTTGCTTTGTTGTATGTACATGTTGGTCATCAATTACTGGACAAATCTTAGAAGATATGCATTGCTGTTTCAAAGCCTTGAGTTTTTACAGTTAGTAATTGTATAGTTTGTAATTGCAATACCAAAGAACACATGAATAATATGCAAAATGATTTATTTCTGGAAAGCAGACTACATAGTGTATTTCACTGAGTCCATCAACAGCTGCCAAAGCTAGCCATAATTATTCACTTTCTGCGGGTTACTCAGTATTTTGTGTAGTTTATGGGCAACTGCAGCCGAGTAATGTGGCAGGAGACCCAGTGGAGGTCTCTTCAGACTCCGCAAGTCCCTGACACCCAGTGATTATGTGACCAGCAAGAAATCCCCAACTTCCATACAGATATTTAAATGCGATCACTATTCAATATAACATACATTTGAAATGACAGCTCGAGGTCACACATTTCGCTCCCTGCCGTCAGAAGAGAGGATAGCCGGTACATCCTTAAGAGGTAAACACATTTTTCAAAAACGTAAAAAACCCACTTACCTGATGTAGAAACTGTAACGCTGCAGCTGCCCTTCTCTTCTGTGATCTGAAGATTCATGCCACTGATTCAGCCTGGGATTAGAAAGTACCAGTCAGTAAAATGTTAGCAAAGAGGGCATAAACAAATTTGCTTGGACCATTACATAAAGCATTTTTTGTCCCCACAAAGCTGCATGAATGTTATGGCAGGTAGCTGTATATCCAATTAAAATTGCATCTGTCCTGGGATAAAAATACTGCCTATGCACAGGGCATTACACTGTTTATAGGCTGCATTGTGTTTTAACTGCGTATGTCTAAGACACACACAGCCTAAATGCTTGTAACTGAGCTCCAAACTACCCAGTATCTGCGCTGGCTAGCCTAGAGCTCAATGCCGCAGGGTCATCCAGGGGTCCAGGAAGGAAATGTTGGTGAGTGACCAAACATACAACATATCTGTCAGACAGGACAGAGTAACTGCTGCTTCACCAGCACACAAAAGCATTACACATGTACATTAATACACCCATGCATACACAAATATGTACACAGAAGCACAACTCCATACATTCATACACAGACATTCACACACACATACGTAGACTTAGACACGTGCCTTCACACAGACATGCATGCAGAATGCACCATCGACAAGTGTTTTGTTTCTGCTGTGCAATGCATGTAAATGTATACCTGACACAGCAGCAAGTGAGGGGCCTTGCCACGACAGGCCCTGGGGCAAATGCCCATTTCACATTGTTAATATGCCTCTGTTAATATGGTTTGGGGGAGTCCCAAAACAGCCTGAGATAGTTTATACCAATTCTTAAGGATTAATAAAGCAAACCAATATTTGTCTGCACTGCAGAGCTGAAATACAGTTGTACTGGGTGAGGTGGAGACCTTTGTGTCCTTAATAAAATCATGACTTTACGTCATGAGACTAGTAAAATCTTAGAATTTTATTAAGGACACGGAGGCTCCTATTATAGTGCAATTTCAAAGCTGATCAACCAAACGTTCAGAAAAATGATGGATAGGGCGAAGATAGAATTCCCGAAATGTAGTGTCAGAAGACCAGTCCGCAGCCTTCAAAATATCCTCTATACGACAACCAAGGACCGCAGCTTTGGATGCCGAAGAACTCCTAACAGAGTGTGGAGAAAAGATGGAAGTATCAATGCCTGCCCGATGTAAAATCCACTTCAACCACCTGGAAAACGTGGAAGAAGAAACAGAAGCATGAGGCCGTCTAAAAGAAATAAACAAGGGAAGAGATAAGGGATCCCTAAGATCCCGAGTGCGGTTCTCATATTCCCGAAGACAAAGAACAGGACAGAGGAGAGGACGAAGAGGAAAGGACGGATAAAAAACTGTTTTGATATTGGTCTTAGTCCTCCTAGAAATATCGAGCAAAACACCATCTGGACGGTAGACCTTAGCAGAAAAATCCAAGGCCCTGACATCAGACGCCAAGTAAAAGTAAAAGTTTTGCCGATAACTCCTTAAGAGAAAGCTCATGATTAGCAGAACAAGCCTCTAGGAAACGAAGAACAACATTAACGCCCCATGTAGAGGAGTAACGGGGCACAGGGGGTCTGGAAAAACGGATACCCTTGAGTAACCTGCATACCAAAGGATGTTGGCCAATAGGAACCCCATCAAGAGGAGAGCGGCCAGCTGAAATGTCCGAGCGATACAAATTAACCGTACGATACGCTTTGTTGTCATGAAAGAGATCCGTAAGGAAAGACAGGACCATTTTCAAAGGGGCCGAAACGGGATCCAATGACTTGCCCAGGCACCAGCGAGAACAGGATCGCCATGCTGAAGTATAGGCTCGCCTAGTACCCGGGGCCCATGCATCGGCCAGGAGGAGGAGAGTTCGTTGTGAAACACCCTCGACAGACCAGGGTCCCCGGAAACACGCCAAGCTACCAACTGAAGCTTGTTCAGAAGAATCAGTTTGTGCGGGCGAAAGTCCGGGTCGAGGAGCAGGTCCCGGAAGGAAGGGATAGGCCTGGGAAAATCCGTCGACGTTTCCAACAGTTTGGGAAACCAAGGTTGAGATTTCCACAGCAGAGTTATCAAACCGAGGGATGTCTGGAACCGTATCATATGCAGAATCGTCCGTGCAATCATGCTGAACGCGTAGAGTAGGGTCTTCGGCCACTATTGGAGAAATGCGTCCGTGGCAATCGCCAACTGAAGAACCTTGGCAGTTGCGAGTTCAGGCGAGACGCGAACAAGTGGATCACCATCGGACCCCATAGACATTGAAGTTTGGAAAAGACAGAAGGATGAAGGCGCCAATCTCCGGAATCCCTGAGAAAACGCGAATTCCAATCCGCTGTGATGTTGGAAAGACCGGGAATGTGAACAGCGCTCACCGAAATTCCATGAAAAAGACAGTATCTCCAGAAATCTCTTGCGAGACATGCCAACAGTTTGGATTTTTGCGCCCCCAAGATGGTTGATATACCGCACCGCTGTTACGTGGTCCAGCTTGAGAAGGACGGAAAAGGAGGCCCTGGGAGGCGCTAGACTCCGGATGGCAAAAGAGCCGGCTAACAGTTCCAGGCAGTTGATGTGAAGAAGGGATTCTTCTGAGGGCCATCTGCCGCCTGTAGATATAGTCCCGTTGCGCGCTCCCCAATCATGTAAGCTTGTGTCCGATTCTATAACCACGTCTGGAGTGGTGCCGAAGATGGCCCTGCCATTCCAAGCTTCCATGTGGGACAACCACCACATCAGCCCGTCTCTGGATTCGGCGTCGAGAGAAATACAATTTTCGTAGGAGGGAACCAAAGATAGTGAAGAAGTTCGTAACCTTTGCAGCGCCCGGTAGTGAAGGGGGCTTGGGAATATGGCTTGAATGGAAGAGGACAATAGCCCTATCATCCTGGCAATCTGACGCACGGTCACTGTCTCCAAGCGCAGCAATCGCCTGATCTCCTTCTTGATTGCCACGATCTTGGATTGTGGAAGGAAAAGAGACTGTCGAACTGAGTCTATCCAAAATCCCAGAAATTCCATAGTCTGTGAAGGAACAAAGCATGATTTTTCTCCATTTATGAGAAAACCCAGGGACTGGAGAAGGTGAAGAGCCCAACCGAGGTGTGATTGGAGGAGCGAAGGAGATTGAGCTAGAATGCGGATGTCGTCCAGGCAGATTATGAGACGTACTCCCCGAGAACGAAGGAATGCCGCTACCGGTTTCATGACCTTCGTAAAGCACCACGGGGCCGATGAAAGACCGAAAGGAAGACAGGTAAACCTCCACTTCTGACCTTCCCAAATGAACTGAAGGAAGTTCTGGTGAGAGTCTGCGATCAGGATCGTGAAATACGAGTCTTGAAGATCCAGCTTCACCATCCAATCTTCCGGTAACAAGAGGTCCCGGAGACAATGGATCCTTTCCATTTTGAATTGGTGATACACCACAAACGCATTGAGGGGTTGGAGATTGATGACCGGACGGGAACCCCCTCCTTTCTTTGGAACCAGGAAGAGACAACTGACAAACCCCGGAACGAGCATGGGGGTTGGTAAAATAGCCCCTTTTTGATAAAGCGACCTTACCTCGTCTGAAATCAGGTGGCTCTGAAGTAGTGGAAACCTTGGGGAAGGAGGAAGTCAAGCCTGTCGAGGAGAAACAGTTCTAACTGATAACCCTTGACCGTATTCAACAGCCAAGCGTCTGAGGTAATTAAATCCCATACGTAATTAAATCCACCTTCGTGGGAAAGAGAGAAGGGACTTGCCGTAAGGGCGTCTAGATGAAAAGTACCCTCTGGAACCTCTGGTGGATGCAGGGCGACCTCTGGAAGGAAAGAAGGGCGTCGATCTTTGTTCAGGGAGAGCTGGACGTTGAGAGAAGGAGCCCCTGCTTCGTCCGGCCCCTGCAAAAACTCTTGGGGCGAAAACTCTTTTCATAGAGGACTGAGCCTTATCGAGGGCAGTAAAGGTCTTTACAAATGAGCCAACATTCTTAACAAACGAGTCCCCAAATAATAGGCCTTTGGCCGAAGGACCCGGCTCCTGAGTAGCCATATTGACCAATTTGGGCTCAATTTTAATCAGGATGGACTTGCGTCTCTCAGCACAGAGAGCTGAATGAGCGTTGCCTGTCAAACAAACCAAACGTTGAAGCCAGCCCAGAGCCTCATCAAAATCAAATGTGTCAGGAGAAGCTTTCCCCGCTTCAAGCAACTCGAATAGTTTGGTGATGGAACATTGTAGCATCCAGCAGAGACTGGAAATCCTCTGATGACAGAGGCTGAGCATCATCAGCATGATCCCTAATGGATGAACCTGCAGCCCCAGCAGGAGCAGCCTGGTCACCAAAATGATCCATGAGACATAATAAAAAACGGGAAACCACTAGAAAATACCGGCTGAGAAAAGAAACAATGGGTTGATTAACCCGAGAGAAAAACACCTGACTAGAAACGAAGGAGCTGAGACGTCTGCCGGCGAAGAGCAAACAAAGATGGCCGCCACACGAGTCAGGGCGCATGCGCGCACCGGACTCGCCGGCTGAGAGCGAAGCCGGTGACACGGAAGCTCCGAGAAGAGCACCGCAACGTGGGCAAACAAAAACGGAGGAACCAGAAAAACAAGAACATTGAATTAATTGCTTTTATTGTGTTAGGCATGCTCCTGTCTATTTATTATTTTATGCATACACATGATAAAATGATACATGATGATACATGATACATGATAAAAAGCATGAATCAGAAAAGGCTATAAACAGGAATCGAGTCGCCCGTATGCAATACTTTCTACGAAATGAAGACTAGCCTTTTCCGTAAACTGTTGCGTCACGCAGTGCTGTAGGGCTTATGAAGTGAAGTTACAAAAGGAACTTCAGCTCTTCACAAAGGAATCTTAGTGACCCCACAGAGAGGTTACACAAGTTAATACTACTTCAAAATACGAGGAAGAAGAGCACAGGAGAAATTGAAGCAGACGTGAAAGGAAGCGGAGTAGATGAAAGTTTGGAAATTCAAGGAAACTTTGAAAAAATTGGCCAAATATACAAAAGCCCTACTGACATCACATAAGAATGCACAAAAAGTATTGGTAATTTATACTGCAAATATTACATATGGAATACACCCTAGTTATGATGACATGAGTGGAAGAGTAGATTACATTTTATGCCGATTCCGTAGGCTTTAGGATCAGTAATCAGAGTCGTTAGGATACATATGAAATCACAAACCGATACAAAAGGAGAAGAGGTCCCTGCTCTTAAGAGCTTACAATCTAGTCAGTTGAGGGGGAAGTGAAACAGTGGAAGAGGACTGCTTGGATGAGGATGGGTTGAGTTGGATAGCTATCACAAGAGAGTGGAATGGTATTTTTGTTGTTTGTGTAAGTATGTCCAAATGTTGGGAGATGTTTTTCAGGGGAAGGCTGCAGGATTTGGTGAGGGACTGGATGTGAGGGATGAAGGATCGAGCAGAGTCAAGTGTGACACCAAGGCAGCGATCTTGGTCTGTAGGCTGGATGACGGAGTTGTCAACAGATAGAGTTGTCAGGAATTGTGGCCAGAGTGGATGGTGGGAAAACTATATGTTTAGTCTTTGAGCTGTTAAGCTTCAGGTAATACCATGTCATCCATGATGCAATTCAAGAAAGACAGTTGCTGAGGCGAGTTAGAAGTAAGGGTGAAAGGTCAGGAGAGGAGATATAGATTAGGGTCATCTGTATATAGGTGATATAGAAGATAGGAGTTGTCCAAGTGAAGAGGTGTAGATGGAGAAGATAAGAGGCCCAAGAACTTAACTCTGAAGGTTCCGCTGCATCCAAGACCCAGAAGCACTAATATATAATAATATTATATGAAGTTGTGATAACTTTGCATCTTGATTGGTGTTTCCCTGGCTGGTATATCACAGCTGCAATCCCTGCATGAATATAGGCGACTTCATTCAATATACTACTAACCACTTAACTAGCATTGATTTTAAAAGGGCAGTTATTAGAATACTTTAGTTTTTCACCTTTAGGTTCACTACAACAGAAAGTTTGTGATGAGCTATTGTAGGGTTAATATTCAAAAAATCTCCAGGTCAGCTCATGGTATGGCAATTACAGATGAATTAGATATCTGTTATGCATTTCACCCTATGATTATAGTGTGTTAAAGGCAGGTAAAATTAACTATACAGTTTTATGTGAGGAGCATCCCACAGTAGGCTACTCCCTATTCTGTGGTAGTGGCTTCATGAAGGAATGGAGCTAGCCATCTGTACATAGAGACGGGGCTAACTGCACATAGGGGCAAGGTTAGCCCCCACAATCTTAAGCGGGCAGGGTGTAGGATTGGAAGGTGGATGTGGCTAAATGTTGTTCCCCTGTTTGGAGAAGAAGAAAGTGACTCAGAGACTTGGATCAAAAGCAAAGAGTTGAAAACAGAATTTTCCCACTTTCCTTCTAGGTTGGAAGCAGTTCTAGCTTTCTAAGAATACAGTATTTTCAGGCAGCTGCAGATTAACCATGTGTATGTGTTCTAGTTCTATTATCTTAGCCTGATCTACACCCTACCGCAGATCAGGGGGTATATGAAGGTATTTATTAATACATATGATCACAGGGAGCTAAGCCATAGAAATGGTTGGTCTGCCCAAAGAATTTCTAAGCACTGATAAATCAAAATTAGGGTGATGGCGCCCTAAGAACCAATAAAAAAATGCACCCTTTGTGTTTGTTTTCATGTTCACCTGAATACGAATGCACAAGTCTACTAATAATGTTAATTGCGTGAGGAATTCTCCACGGATTTCACAAAATTAACCTCTGTGCTTATGGTAAGAACCAGTTCGGAATGAGAACTAGAATGACAACTTTCAGTGATGATTGACATAAATGTATTTAATGATTGATAAATAATCCAGTTTTCATTGTTCTGATGTAAAATGTCTCTGAGACATAATTCTACTTAGAACAGACATTCAGACTTCACTAAACCAAGTGGGGTTATTTCCCTTTAAATGACTGCTCTCCATGCCTTATTTAATTAGATAAATATTCTTTTAAATTGGTAAATCCTTGTTAATATCAGCCAGGATCCTTGATTGTGCAGTTGCCAATCTTGAACATTTACCAAAATATCTACACCCATAAGAGAATACTTTATTTGTGTATATAATAGCCCGCTGTACATGAAAACTCCAACCGGATTTCTAGGTAGGTCTATGAAAAAAATCTAATTAAATAATACAAGCTTTCAGATCACCTTATTGCACTTATTTGTTACTACATTTCATCATCAGTAACAAGACGTGTAAGCTTTTGGTGTGAAGGCCAATGCACAATGATCTCTGAGATATGACATCCTATCTAAGATTTCTGTTCTGCATTGCTGCCCATCTCAAAGGCCAGAAGAAAGTTATTCCACATTTTCAAGACTGTCATATTTAAGTCACACTTTTACTATACAGGGGCCGCTCTAAGCTTTTAGGGACCCTAAACTAATAGATTTAAGGGAGCCCTATCAATAACGAAAGTGGTGAACTGTATAACTATACATACAAAAGTTTCGCAATACCTCTGATTTCAAGTAAAACACAAAAGCGATATAACTTTATGAGAAATCTGTGTCTCTCTCCTTCTATGAGAGTGCCCCCCCCCCTTAGACCAGTGTGGCCCTAAGCAGCTGATTATATGGTAGCATCACCTCTGATCCTATAATTTAAGCCTCTGACCCTCTAGTGGACTTCTGGCTTGTTAAGCACCCCGTGTATCATTCACAGAGCCAACGCTGGAGCTGACTGGTGGTAACTACATACTGTCCTACATGGAAAATAGCTGGCGGGCAATGGGCCAAATACATACAATGGGATTCTGCAAGGGGAACACCGTGTCAATTTAAAGGGATTTCTCAGGCATCACATGCATTAAAATAGATATGATGGTTGGAGTGGTACTTTAATTGCGTTATTCATTACATTTATAGAAAGCCCCCTTTATCTTGGATTTAAAGTTACACTTCCTGTAGCATCGGTCACCATTATTCGCGAGAAGCTTTTGACCCTGTATGTTCTCATCGTAACATCTTTTAATATTGCATGTAGCTGCCTTTTACAGGATGTTATACTCACGAAACTGCTCGCCCCCGAATCAATGGAAATACGAGTAAACAATACATCGGGAAGTTTTTGTTGTATCAAATGAGTCATTTTTCTGTTTCATTTTGGGAGGGGTAATGTATTACTGCAGCACTTCAAAAATTCCTAGAGGCACGCTTGTTACCTGTAATCTAGGATAATTACATCTAAAAAGTCTGTTGACTGTGTAATACACTTTAAAATATTTATAGATGTTGACCAGGAAAAATGAACGGCAATTAACATTTCATTTACTTGCCTTGTACTTGAATTGCCGGCTGAGCTTTTCCAACTCAATAAAATAGGTTGACTAATGCCTATGGTTTTCATGGACTTGAAGAACACCAGTCTAGTTGCCTTGAGCGAGGTTGTCTCGGACATTTCCCGAGCTGGTGGTTGAGTTCACCTTATTTAATAGATGGGTTGCTCAAGTTAAGATCACTTGAGTCAACTTACTTGACCAGAAGCGGCACATCTTTTTAAGGCATCACTTTACCTTTAAAAACCCTACAACTTTTTGAATATGGTTCACAACTTTATGTACTCCAGATATTGGTGACGGGGAAAGATGAAGTTATGGGAAATCTTAAAATTAAGTAAATACTGGGGAGGACTAAGTCCTTTTGTTGATGGGCTACTTTTATATTTCAGAATGCACTTCAATCCATTTTTATATGTTTAGTAGAGGTTCATGTTTTTTTTTGTACATACGTTTTTAGTGCCATATATTTTGGCGTAGGGGATTAGAGTTTGTTAGATTGTTCTACTATATTTTATGTTTCATCGGCTTCGGCTTTCCTCTGTATTATATTTATTTTATACGTCCTTAGGTCATTGCGTGCTTCTGAATTGGGGAAAAACATTATTGTGTGGTGTGTTTCTTAGAATGTGAAGGAGTGCGTGCCAGCCACCAGCTAGAATGGAAAAACACCAATAAAAAGTTTTGTGGTTTAATTACGAAATATAATTTGTCAGCAAACAATCTGCACATATCACTGGTGGTAAATTTCACTCCAAATCCCAAGCGTGATAGAGATCAAAATAAATGGGGAACTTTTTGTGTAATTCCATCCTATTTGAAGTCAGAGGCATGCACGCACTGAGTAATACATTACAATATTCCCAAATATTGCTTTGAAACCTCTGCTGGTTTAGAGCGAATGAAGGTTTTACTTGTAAATAATGACATGTATGCATCTTACCTTTACATATTGTCTGTAAGAAACCAGATGATTCCATTATCTCTTAACCTACCATGATGGGTTAAAACCTCATCCTTAAACACAAAGGAACCTCCACAGTGAAGTAATGGGTATTTTTTTTAAATTGTTTAAGTAAATTGTAAAGGTGCTTTATGCGAGCTTCACTTTCTTGATAGATAGGCAGGATACCTGGTGCTCTCTCTCTTCTGAGGCTCAGAGATGAGTAGCCCATCTTTATGGACAACATGTGCCATGATGCTTCGTCAACCTTCAGGCAGCCTGAGAATCATGGGATATGTTTGCCCCTATTTGTACCAGCTCCTCTCCACAATGTGTGAAGAGAAGCACAGGCAGATACGCATGACTGTGGGATAACATGCTATCTTATCCAGTATATACCGTATAAAGATCATTTCTTAGTGGTGGGGTAACTGAACGCTGGGTAACTCGCGTGACCCGTGTCTGCATGTGTCCGCATATTGACTTGTGGCTCAATGTCTGGCAGGTCTTTGAATGCACGTAAGCTGCATATAATGTGAGCTATAATGTCAATATAATTTACCAAATAATCAAATCTAGCCGTGCTTCCAAATAAATCATTATGTTTCTTCTCCTTCCATTTTAGGTTTCATCCTTGATAAATTTCCCAAAAGTCTTTGGGTAAAACTGTATTCATTTTATTGGTCCCGCAAAGCTTAAATTGTGTCTCTGATTAAGAGGACAGGCCCTTTGTGGGCTTATGATAAACTCCCATATCTGGAAATTCAGGTTTCAGATAGAAACAGCAGTTTCTCTAGAATATTAGAAAGCATTAAACTTAGGAATGTAACTCAGCCTGATATTTCAGTGATAAAATCAGACTTATTTTCTCTTACAAAGACTGGTTGAGCACATATATGAAATCATTGTTAGCTTCAGTTCTAAATTTCCACCTGTTAAATCAGGCCGATATCCCTTCCTGTCTATTACTTAGTCCCGAGCACGCGCTCTCTGTTACTACATGACCCTTCTCTGTTTTATTATCTTTGTATGAATACAGACAGGCCATTTGACACGCTGGACACATGCTTGGCCATACTTACCCAGATGCAGGAGCGCACAGCTAGTGACTGGATATGCACAACCACACAACACGTGAGAATAAAAAGTGCCAAAGCCGCCTCATGGTTGCCAGTCTGGCCAGTGGCGTAACTACAGGGATCACAAACTGCGACTTGTTCCTGTCTCCTTGTGTCGGTTCAGACTTGTTCAGAAAGGGCCCTTCCGACCTGGATTGCTCCATTCTGGGCCGGAAGGACCCTTTCTAAAACAAGTCTGAACTGGCACTAGGAGACAAGTAAGCAGCAAGGTCACATTATGTCACCCCCCTGACTGAAACCTGCAGGAGAGGTCATGGGACATTTATGTTTGTATGTATGTGAGCATGAATGTCTATGTATAACTGTGTGCAAGGATATCTATGTATATGTATATGTGAGCATGAATGTCCGTGTATGAGCATGGATGTGTAAGTGGTGTGAGAAGGAGTGTGTTAGTGGGTATGAGTAAGTATATGTGTAAGCACAGATAAGCTGTGTGGGGGCTAGGGTGGCACTGATAAACTGCTTGGGGCAAAGGTGGTACTTACAAGCTGTTTGGGGGCAAAGGTGGCACATGTTGCTTGGTGAAGTTGGGGGCCCTGGGGCAATTTTCACACTGGAGCCCTGTAGTTTTTAGTTACGCCCCCGAGTCCAGCCCTGAATATAGACATGAAGAAACACAGCGTTTTTTTTCTTCAGAACTCCATACCAGTAAGCGCTTTATCATTTGTTTCAATCTCCGTTCCCGTTCATCCCAAATGTGTTTGATGGGATTGAGGTCAGCTTCTTCCACACTGATCTCATCCAACCATGTCTTTATGAGCTGGGGCACAGTCATGCTGGGATAGAGAAGGGTCTTCCCCAAACTGTTCCCATAAAGATGGAAGCATAGCATTGTCCAAGATGTCTTGGTTTATCCCCTTTAGCATATCAAGGCATTTTGTACAGTGCTCTGCTCCAACTTTGTGGGAACAGTTTCTTGAGTGCACAAAGCAAGGTCCACAAAGACATGGTTGAACAGTGTGAATAACAAACCAAAGAGAACTTAAATTCTACTCCAGCTTGGAGACAGACCAGTTACCAATAACATAAACCAGTTGTTCAAACAAAAATATATTTTTTTATATAAAATACCCTTTTCTAGGGGCCAGGAGCTAACTGCCTCCTCTCATCCATGTCAGACACCAAATGCAATCAGAGGCTGTGTTTTAAGCCATTGCAGTGCATGTCCATTACAGTCACCCGACTGGGAATAAAGAGCCCTCTCCAATGTGCTACTCTCTAATTCTGCCCAATACATATATTAACACTTTACATGTATACTATGGGAAAATGTATCCTTGACTCCAGTTCTGTGGATCTGAATGAATATGCTTCATTTTGCAAAGTTGCTGATTATTGTTGATTGGCTGCCTTGGGGGAAGGACAAGGGCGAAAACTTCAGGACAGAAAAGTAATTAAAAAACATGGATCTCAGCTTCCATGAGGTTATCTTTTAGAATGTGTCTTCAAAATAATTACACCTAATGCTAAGCATAAATCATAAGGGAGTTTGAATAAATGCACTTAGTATAGGTAAGGACTGTAACAGCAACAGCTCATCTTTAACCAGTACAGTCCAAATTAAACGCAGCCCGCTGTACATGAAAACTCCAACCAGATTTCTAGGTAGGTCTATGAAAAAATCTAATAAAATAATACAAGCTTTCAGATCACCTTATTGCACTTATTTGTTACTACATTTCATCATCAGTAACAAGACGTGTAAGCTTTTGGCGCGAAGGCCAATGCACAATGATCTCTGAGATATGGCATCCTATGTAAGATTTCTGTTCCGCATTGCTGCCCATCTCAAAGGCCAGAAGAAAGTTATTCCACGCTGTGTTTTGTTTATAACATAGTTATGAATGAGAGTAACACCATCTCACATCTCGCCATCCC
The DNA here is from genome assembly GCF_027358695.1 of Spea bombifrons. Classification (NCBI taxonomy): domain Eukaryota; kingdom Metazoa; phylum Chordata; class Amphibia; order Anura; family Pelobatidae; genus Spea; species Spea bombifrons. The sequence continues at coordinate 98,758,538 of NC_071090.1, forward strand.
ATGCAGGAGTATACTTGCTTACACGTTGGGACCCCATACCTGATTTACGAGCAGCACTACCTCTTCTAGTTGATGCCCTTCTAAGCTGAGGAGCATGGGCTGATCTTGGGGCCTATCTTATTTCTCATGTCAAATTGCGCAGTCTCTCCAAAATTACCCTGTTGCTCACTTTTGCTTCATGAGCATCTGTCCTTAAAGGTGCTGTTCCACCTAGGGTGCCTCATAAAATATCACCTGATAAGTGCTGCATCATGTAAAGAGAAGTTGAAGAAAAGGATCCGCCATTTTGTTTTTCTCCTCAACGCTCCTTGCCACTTAAAATCAGCATTAAAATATTTGTTGAGATTCTCTTTCTTTCTTCCAACCCATCCTCTATGTATTACATTGCAGCAGTCTGACCTCCTACAACCACCTTGGCCCCTTTCAACTAGAAGATCTTCACACAAACACCCCTCCAAGATGTCAGAAAATGGCAGACAGCGAGAGCAGAGCAGTGCCGAGGGAACAAATTAAAACGCCAAGCTGAGTGTTTCTGAAAAAAGAAACTTCAGAAAAATGGTAGATTGTTTTAAAACGGTAATACGATCAGCGCCTTTAAATGATGTACTTTGATTTAAAAATGATAGCTGTTAAATCCTACAAGACAGCTACATGTATCCATATCTTAAGAATGTCACTAATAGTACCACAGGGGTGGCAATATGACATGACTCAAACATCCTCTTTCCGCTGAGCACGGAAAGAGGTGGGATATTACCGTAATAGAGCCCGGATACCTTTGCAACTTTTACCTGAAGCATGTAGTGATGTAATTGCACTTATTGAAGAAAAGATGACGACTGAGTACCGCCCTACACGGAACCCAGAGCATATTTATAAGGAGAAGCCTGACACCTGACACTAGCACAAAGCACCCCGAGATACCAGGAGACAAATCGTGGCTTGCACAGGTAAAGTAAGAGGATCCATGTAGTGGTGTAAGTGTAGCAGCTTAACTACTGTTGACAGATGTATTTTTTTCTGGCACAATGAAAGAATGTGAATCACCAGCGATGTGAGCTGAATTAGATGTTTTTGAGAGAACAGGAGTGGTACAGAGACAGACTTACTAAGTTATGGGTCTTCAATCCTTCTTTTAATAACTGCTGCTAAGAGGTACTGCAAAGCATTGAAAAAAATTAAATGGTATGTAAGAGATTAAGGATATATTTTCATTTATTTATGCTGAGTAACAAAAACCAAGTGAGCAACGGAGAGTGTGGGGGTCGCTAGGTCTGGTTTCCAAATGTAGAACAAATTCAATGTCTTAACTATTTTGACCCAGTCTAGCTTTAGTTGAACGTCATTTTCCATCCATCCACTGCCTTTTCTTGAATTGTTTTTTTTTTTTTTTTTTTTTTTTTAGTATAAGAATCAGCATAATCAAGTGATCAAGGTAGCTATGTTCTTCCCTGTGTCTACACTGACAATGTGAAATGGATGTAATTTGACAAATTATTTTTTTATGAGGAAAATAGTAATTTTTGTTAATATGATAAATGCGTCATTATTCTCTGTTCCTTTTTCTTCTGCCTCGGTGCTTATGGTTTGTTTTGTATCTGTACAAAGAATATACATTGTTTTTTTTATTATTATTATCTAGGACCACTACACACTCTCTTGTTTTCCCTTCACAGAAATTGGTGTCAGTATATCAGCCTGATAACACCGCAGTAATGGGTCTCCCACCAGCAGCATGGTGAGTATCACACAAGACACTGTTAAAAATCAACTTCATGGTAGGAAGAGGATCATCTTTAGGTTCTCTATTCAGAAATTACCGAACATAGGGTGATAATGTGTCATAATTACCCCTGCTCAAGTCAGCACATATTGGAAACATTGTTTCCTGGCAACTCCTGGGTCTCAGTAGTTGGCTAAGCTGAGCCCTCACTCACTTAACGGGAAGGCGACTTGGAGAAACCCGCTTCTGGGACAGTGCTTTGAGTGGACTTTTGCATGAGGTGGTGGATTCTAAGGGAATGGTCTAAACATCATCATTCCCACTAAAATTTATGTCTACACGTTTTTGGCCACAGCCTGCCTGTTTTCAGGCATATGCCACCAGTTTGTGCATTACTCTTGGTAATGTTAGTCTATATTACGGTATTTCATGATTGGCTGGTAGAAGACTTTTTTTTAATAATAGTTCCATAAAAAAAAAAAATCTGTTTTTTTTCCCCCCAGGAAAAATGAAGAACTTTCCTATAAAAGATTTGGCTCTTCGCCAACAGAGGTAAGGAAAATATAATGTGTGAGATACAAGAGTCACAGAAGCATGATCGCTGCACTTTACATGGCTTTGCATGATGTGGCTCTGGAACACTAGGTTCCAACAACGTCAATCTAACGTCAACGGCCTGTGTTAGGAGACGCTGCCGAGAGCTCGGAGCTAGCGGTCTGCGCAACAAGCGGAAACATTATCCACACTGGTGATTCCTACACCTAACCAATCTATTAGCATATATTGGAGGATAACCACCACCTCTGTGCTTAATTCCAGCACATTGCTATAGTGATATCACACATTTATTTTATCTACCCCTCTGTTGAAGCCGAAAGGTGAAACATGTTAGCGCAGGGCAGCTGTTCCTCCTCTCTGGCAGCCGGTGGACGTCGGCGCAATGTGCTCAGACAACCTCCACTGCTGCCAGCACCTCAGCCGGGGCTTCTACAACGGAGTGCCGGCGTGACATGACCTTCCAGTGCTCTGTCATAGAACCCCCAGCGGAAGTACCGGCCAGTAGCAGTGGAGGTTGTCTGAGCACATTGCGCAGATGTCCACCGGTTACCAGAGGAGGATTCAGGTCCACTGCTGCGCTGTGGGGTATTCTCCTCTCTGGCCGCCGGTGAAGATGATGCGCTCAGACAACCCAGCTGCTGCCGGCACTTCCGCTGGAGCTTCTATGACGGAGCGCCGGAAGCGGAAGTGCCAGCAGCAGCGGAGGTTGTCTATGCGCATCGCAAAGATGTCCATCAGCTGCCCCCACTAGACACCAGGGAGTCTGGGGATGCATTGGTAAGTCTGGGGGGGAGCAGAGTGGCATATCTAGGGGATAGAGTACCATATCTGGGGAGCAGAATGGCATGTATTTTTTATTTAACAATATTTTTTTTCTTTAAAATGGCACCAAAATCTAAGGGGGCACGGCCTAAATTCGGGCCAATATGGTATATTTATTGGAAATACATTTGTAATCTCAAATCTTTAGTGCTGACCACTATTGTATCAATAGCTGTATTATTATCTTGGGGTTATCTGGGAACAGCCACAATCAGGTGGTATTCAGCAGCCTTTTTTCTTTCCTCAGTAACCACTATACCCACTCCTGACACAGGCCTTCACATGGCACTTTATATTAAGGACTGGTCAAAATCAGGCCTGAATGTTCTCTTCACGCATCTGACTCTGATAAGGGGTAGTAATAACTTTTTCATATCTAAAGACTGCATGTTTACTTACCTAGCCCGTCACACATATTAAGTATTTTCTGTAAGTCAAATTGTTTTGTTATATACTACTTATTATGTCCTGTTTACCCATTGTACAGCGCTACTGAATATGATGGTGCTATATAAAATAATAAAAAGAATCCTGAGGTTTTTTTTTTTCCTATTACTGTTTACTCTTGCTTGTCTACAGATGTCCACAGACATTGGCCTACGACAGAATTGGCTTTTAGCTAACCAGGTTCTTTACCCAACACCTCCCTATGCATCACTGAGGGAGAACATAGCCAAAGTTTTCATAGTTCCTGTTAGGAAACGGAGATTCTTGGATATGATAAAGAAGTTTGATCTAAATGGTAAGTTCCACTAAACATCCAGGGTTAGATTTACACTACAGCAGCCACCCCTATGCATTAACAAATAAATGTGTGTGTGTGTATATATATATATATATATATATATATATATATATATATATATGCAATAAGCCTCTATTAAACACACACACACACACATATATATATATATATATATATATATATATATATATATATATATATATATATATATAAAACAATTCTGGTGTGGTATGCTCTAGCTCCAAAACAAATAAATAGGTTACAGAGTATAAAAATAATATATTTAATAGAGGCTTATTGCATCAATATTTAAAATACATAATTGAACATATAAAAAACAATTGATATAATATACAATTTGCCAAACAAATGCCAGTGACCTGACGTGTTTCGCCCCTCATCAAGAGCTCTTTGATGACTCTACAATGTGGGTAGCGGGTAGACCTCTGTGAATGCCCCACTTTTAAAATAGAATTGAACCTGGTGAGGGATATACACAGCTTTGAATTAAATCCAGCTGCACTATAATGAATCCAGCCATACTATACTCCTTTTACTCTGCAAAGCAGGCCTTACAGGTTACAATGTCTATATTATTAAGCCAGCTCTAAAAATCCTCTGAAGAAGCCCCTTAAGGGCGAAACGCACCAGGTCACTAGCATTTGTGTATTTGTTTTGCCAATTGATTGTATACCATATCAATTGTTTCTTATATATTTAATTATGTATTTTTATACTCTGTAACCTGTTTATTTGTTTTGGAGCTAGCGCATACACCAGAATTTAAAGATTTTGCATATTTTTCTTTTTGCTATTTAGGGAACACTACCAACTGGTAGTATTGCAGCAGTTTCTCTATTACATTCTCTGTTGATTCTTTCTTTTATTTTTCCTTTATATATATATATATATATATATATATATATATATTTTTTTTCATTTACCTGATTTATATTACGGTGCAGACCAATACACTCTTGAATTAACTACTAAATGGTCAGCACATATTATTCAATTTGGGGGGGGGGCAATCCTGGTCACATTCTGCCCTCTACTACTTACCATCAAGTAGTTTCCTCATGTCACTGTCAGTCAGAAGAGCTGGGTCACTGAACATGAATGGCTGAACAAAATGAAAACCAGTTCATTCTGTGGCAAACCTAGGAATTTCCAAGGTAGTGGACAGGGACCTCTCTCTTGCTCCAGATGAGAGGCAGATCAGAAACATCTTGCTGCCTCCAGCAGGTGAAAAAAGCATTGCCCTGTGGTCTGTCACTCATCAGCGATATCCACAATGGTCCCAGATAAGCGCTTTAGCTGTTGGGTTGTTTCACCCTTTGCATAATGTTTATTGCAGGAGAAAAAAACTATGCATAACAAGAATAACAAGTGAATGTTCTTTTATATATATATATATTTTTATTTCAGATCTCAGTTATGTGTATTTTTCTACCAGTGACAACGAGCATGAATTTATTGGCACTAACACGCCAACTCCTATTATGGATATTTTCCAGAAGTCATGTGTTGTGGAAAATGGCACGCTTTGGGCAAAATCATTGCAAGGCCAAAATGTGAACTTAAAAGGTTAGTTCTATATTATATCCTTTTCACTAAATAATCTGGCAAAAAGTTATGGTAGATTTTTTTGGGAAAAACAGCCAAATGCTGTTTCCTGCCTAGAGAAAGAACAAACAGACCCAGAAAGCAGGACTTCACATGGAGCCTCCAGGTCAATTATTATTATTATTATTATTATCCTTTATTTATATAGCACCAACAGTTTACGCAGCGCTTAATACAATACATAATTTCAAGGGATATGACAAGACAAGATTTGACAGACTAAGATAAACCGATACATTTGGTGGAGAGAGCCCTGCTCGCAAGCTTACAATCTAGAGGGAAAGCTTACAATCTAGAGTCAAACCCAGAGTTAAGAAAAAATGTTGGTGCGCTAAGCTAGTCTCAGGCTTAAATAATACAAATGTATAATATGAGGCCTACCAAACAGTGTGAGCGTGTTGCAAATGCAGCTTGCTGTCCAGGGGTTAAATGGGAGGAGGTTTAATTGCACCTCCCCCAACACATTAATAAGGTTTTGGTAGCAGTATAAACTGCTTTGTGTGCCCACTGTGTAGGAGGTGAGAGTAGGTTCTCACCCTATTGAGAGTGTGCCTTGATGTGGCGGGTGAGCTTAATTATGCTTTGGCCAATTCATATAACCAAAACCTCTCATTTATATTATGTTTATATATTTGTTGCCAACTTTATTAGGGTGAGAAGCGCAGACAGTTTTTGTTTTTGTATACAAACCCACAGAGTTCTCAGGTATATTGATGTCTGATGCATGATTTCTGAGCACACATGAGCATACCTGGGAATTTCACAGGCTGGTTCTCCAAGAGCTGTCCATCTCCTCCATATGAAAGCTGAAAAGAAACAAAGCTGGGTAGGTGGGAATAGTTGTGCTCCGTGCCCAAGTGACCCTGTTTAGGAGGGAAAGCCCCTCTTTCCCAACCTGATATCTCGCTTTTCCTTCAGTTTATGAAAGGGGTGAAGTAAATGAGCACGAAGGGGGTGAAGCTCAAGATCCCCCAGCGATCAAAGGACTACCGTAGAGCCCTGTGGTTAACTGGAAACCCCAGAGCCTCAAGAGCTAACACAGAGAGCTGGATTGCAGATACAGGCGGCCCCTCTATTAAAGGATAGGCTTTATTTACCCAATAACATAGCTATGCTGGCCAGGTGTGCTTTATGTCCTATTTACTAACAGGGATCGTATGCTTTAATCCTGCAGCAAAATTTATCATTGGCATTGGCAACTTAGCACAAGGAGAGAAGACCCCTGTTAGTTTAAACATCTATAACACAAACCTATATCTCTCTTACCAATCTGGCAAACTTCAAGTACAGGTGAGTGCGAAACACTTCGATGTACAGTGCAATAGTAAAGGAATTTCAGTATACAATAATTATATCGAATATTATTATGAACAAAAACACAAATATATAAAAATGAAATGAGTTAGCATTTAACACTTAAAAATAAGGACATATGGAATAGATTAAAAAAATGTTGGTTTATATTGTGGAGAGCTTAGTTTTTAATACTTACATTGTTTCTGTGTTTTTCTTTATTTTTTTAGCCAGAGACTCAAAACGCCATTAATTACACCAGCCCGGATGCCCAGAAGTTTTTTTTCTTCGTTACACAAACTGGTTCTGTAACGTATTCATTTGAGCCGGTTACGGCCCCAAATTGGTTCCTCAGCACTAGCTCTCAAGGAAACTCGCCTGTTACGGTTCAGCCTCTCTCTGCCAATTCCTATAATAAAGAATTCAAGTTTGACCCAGGATATTTTATTCCTGGTGTTTCTGGGAGCGTTAGTAGGTTTGATAGACCTTTACAAGAACAGGAAACGTTTGGTAAGTCTATTCCTCATATGCAAAGAAAATATAGTAAAGAGGTGTGTAAAATATGGCAAAATACCTGCTTGCCACTCTTTAACAGGGACGATCCTGTTACCTAGAACAAAAAATAACATTAATGAACAGAGCACAACAATCTATGGCAGGTTAAGTGTTCTGCCACATCATATAGTGCTATAAAATATTTCTAATACAGGATTCTGCATAACCTATTGTGAGAACTCGTCTAACGCTCCCTAGTTCCTGTTTTCTGGATCACTGTTTAATGTCCCTAACATCACCCTATAGAAGAATGCGTACTAAAGTACTTTCTGAGTACTTCACTATGAATTCTTCCAAAACGAAAAAAATAAATAAAAAAAACAACACTTAACAACACTTAACACCTGCTGCTGCAGCAGCTACTCTTCATGGTCTAGCTATTCTTGCTACTAATTGGCTGCTTGTAGACAAGGGCAGGATGGGGCTCCAGGTGGTCTACCATAAGAGGTTAAACAGCATGCCAATGGAATGTTCCTGCTTATTGTTCCTCTCCTGAAAACAGGATTTAAGATGGCCTCTTCCACATTTACATAGGTTTATTTACCTTAAAAAATTAAAAAGTAGGATAAAGCGTCAAATCTGCTACCATGGTGCTCTTCATAGGGATAATCCTCAGGTTGAGGAAGAACGTGGTATGAATGAGTCCATGATGGGATAATGTAGGTGTTTGCTGTAATACAGACATGTGTTCTTGTTTTAGGTGACGTTGACCAGTATGTTCTGAATGGATCCAAAGAGATGTTTAGTCCGTATACATTGTCTTTGAGGCCAGCTGGAGACGTGGCAAACAGAAGTTATTTTCTGCAAAATGACAACTTTCCCAAAAAGCAATTGAGAAACAGCAGAGGTCAGTCCCATATTTATAAGCGGTCTGCAAAAATGTATTGGGTTAGGAGGTTATCTCCATTTGATGTTACTGCAACAAAATATGTCCCTGTAACCATGACTATAATAATTAGCACCTATAGAAGAATTTATTGGACCAAATTTTTGGGACAGCTAGACAGTGCTCAAAAAACAGGACTGTTGGGAGGTATGTTAAAATACATTTCATTGGCGGAGGCCAATAATAAGGCAAATATTCAGATTACAGACTTTAAATGCTATATGTTTTTGTGAAAGTACCAGATGTTTGAGTAGTTTATTCCCTTAAAAAAAGATGGAATGGTCCACTCCAAAGGAGTCAAATGAGACAGAAATTACATTTTCTAACTATTAAGGGAATAGACTGTTTAAAAAAAAAAATTAAACGTCCAACGGCTAACCTATCTGAAAGGAGCTTTGATTTTACTGTCAGAGCAGCAAACTTTAATGAGGTCCTTAAAGAAAATTCCCTCTTTACATTTATATTCTAAAAGAAATATTTTTTTGGTTGCGCAGACAATGTATATATTTTGTGCTGTTTTGACTTAATGTTAATGATTTTTATGATGGATGCATATTTCAAATGTGGATTTCCATTCTGTTTACAGGAATACAATATAGAACAACCTATTCGATAAGCCGCGTGGCCGACTGGAACCAACCTTGCGGTTCACCGAGACATCCGGTTGCCAGATATGAACTATTTCCACATCAGTTTTAAAAAAAAAATGTAAATTATAGGTTCCCATTAAAGAAATATTTTCAATGCCTTCTTTGTAATAAGTTTTGTATTATATAAAAAAAACATTAAATATTTTATTATTACTATGCTATGGAATTGTTAATATAGAAGTCTGACATATACATTATCAGATCACCACCAAGAAAAAAAAATGTATTGCACTAAGAACATTAGTTACAAACAGAACCCCCCCCCTTTACATTTGTAAGGGGGGCACCACATAATTTAAAGGGACCTCTTAGTTATCATATGCGTTAAAGTGCATGTGATATCTGGAGTGTCCCTATAAGTTTGTTCAAAATTTGTGACAAAATGACACAAATAATAATATAAATTACCCTGGTCACATTCATTTCTTATTTAATTGCCTAGTGCTGATCCATTATATATATATATATATATATAACTGAACAAATAAAAGAGGAAGCTAGTCATTTTCCACGCAGCATCGTTTTGTGTGATAGAGGGAAAATTAAAGACATGGTTATCAAATCCATTATTTTAACTGACTTCCTGGGCAGCCTAGATTATTTTTAGATGATTTCTACCACATTTTATGAAAGAATCCTCTTAAATAGAGAATAAAATGTAACAATGAACAAAACAATGTGTTGTTTACAACTCTAAGCTACTCTAAATAGTAACAGGAAGAGACATTGAAGCTGCTGTAAACGGCGGGGATTAGCCTGTAGACTTCAAAAGTTGCGCTTAAAGTTGATGCCCCTTTTTTGGGAACAACAAAAAAAAGACGTAAAGACGCATAAGCTTTTAAAACCTCACAGGTCTCTTCTTCAGGGGCAATGAATATGTTGGCCCAATTAAAAGTAGCATCATTGACTTACCGCAATACTTTGTTTTATTCAGGATAACCTTCAAAGTGTACTCTTAGCAATATATTAAAAGGATGTAACTCCATGACAATGTTATGACTGTACCCAAAGTGACGTATATAACAGTAATGTCTATGGACCAGATCACTCACAGGCAAACTGGTGATAAATCATCAGAATCTGTGAGCCATGGCCTATTCACACGTTGAACTGACTGTTAATTAAACATGTTTTTTTTTCCCAAAAAGTCAAGTTTATTTATATTATTTACATCGGATTTCTGAATTGTCCCTGTTATGTTACAAGCCAAAGATGCTATTTACAGATATTGCATTGGTATTTACCTATATGCATATATCATATGTAACATACAATTAAAAAGACACTGGATAACTACCATACTTTGGGTATAAATGTTTTAAAAATGTTACAATTGTATCAATCTCTCTCTCTTGTAACTGTAGAGCATTCATGTATCTTGTTAGTGACACATTGATGTCACTACATGAGGGCGCATGCAACTACCCTACTCTTTGAAGGTATCTCCATAGGGCTCAAAGATCCTGACCCTAGTAGTTGCCTACGATTGGGTATAAATGTATGTCCCATTTCATGACAGGTCATTCTTGAAACTCAAAGGTTGATCAGGTGTCTACACTTTCAGGACATCATTTTCACATGTTGGTGACCAGTATATGATGTGTAAAGTGTATTATGTACAGTTATTAGTAGGGGGTTAAAAATGGTTGGCAGTGACATAAAATAAGCAGAGCTTTTACCTCTTGTAGTCAGTATCAGCCAAATACATATGAGATTAAACAATACCAGGACCGCCTGAACGCAAGACAAAAGGGGCAGCCGCCCCGGGTCCAGTAATCCTTGGAGGCCCAAAGCAGCTGCCCCTTGAGCCCAGAACACCACCGGAACAGGGCACTTACTCGGTGGCTCTTCCTTAAAAAAGATCTCAACTCACCAGCTGTCTCTCTCTTCGGGGGCAGGCAGCCTCTTGTGCTCAAAGCATGTATGCAGTAAGCATGTAAGTCAGAGTGTCGGGGGTCACATCAGCTCCCGCGCTTAGACTCCAGAGAACGTAACTGTGCAAGCGCCAGACTGAGAGGAGACCACGTGGATGAAATTTGGGCAAGTCCTGCGTCTGTGTGCAATCTGGGTGCTGGTGCAAATCCTGGAGGAGTAGGACAGAGGTGTGACACAGTGAAGGAGGGGATAAAAGGACTTGGAAGGTGTGGGTTCAAATCACACGGGGGGCCCACACAGGGTCTCAACATCCAAGGCCGGCTCTGATCGCAACTCGCACATGCATTTCGGGTCACTCGTCAGATCGGCATAGAATTGTGCTCCTGCCCTGTGTGAGTCGAGTGGAGATGTCTCATGCAGAGTGTTGCTAGTGTCAGAAGGAGGGAACTACTTGTTTTCTGGGTTTTTTTGGTGTTGGGGTGGAGGGTGTGATTGCGTGCTAAGGATCGTTCGGGGGGGGGGTTATTGGCAGGGAAACAGTAGCCCACGGTTTAATCAATATTGAAGACGGTTAGTGATAATTATATTCCAGGTTTACCAATTATTTCTTCAACTTGCTTTACATTACATTAATTTGAAGCCTGATCAGCCGCACAAGCAGGTGGGGGTAAGGTGTCCTTAACTTTACATAACGCAGTTCCTTCCCTAACAGTTAAATACTGTTTTTCCTGGTTTAATTATCTTTTCATTTTCTGTACGAACATACGCTGTGGCCTCTTAGCATAAGAATATAGATAATAGGATCACATTACCCTCAGATAAAAGTGACTGTTAATTTGAAGTTGAATCTTCTACTGGGCCACTAGCTTTCATGACATTCAGTTAATTCTCTTCTCCATCTGATCTTTATATCTTTCCTAGTGTTGGCCCAATGACAATATTCCAAATGCTAGAAACAATGGTAGCTTTAGGTTTAATATGAGACATATTAATCACCATAAGCCAGTGCATTATATTGTACATAGAACACAAATAATGTGGGCATAGGGCTATCAACGGCGACAAAAAGACATCAGCAATCAATTCTTATGTATTTTAATTTCCAAATGAATAAGCGTCATTATACCTGGGAACGCTGCAGGTTTGACTTCGAGTCTCTTGGTGAGATGATGTTTCCCTGAGTCTCAGCCAACCTAATACAAAAATTATGGCTGCCTGCGAAACACAAAAACAGGGTTTTTCTATATTAATATTAATCTATATTAGTATTAATAATGTAAGACAAGTAGAGTTCTACATTTTCCTCTTTCAGTGTTTCATATTTAATGATGCTTTACGTATACCATAAACACATTAATACCGTTTATTAAATAGGCTGAAGAAGCAGTGAATGTATTTGTGTTATTTAATGTGGTTTTGTACATATATAATAATTTTTTATATATTTGTTTATTGTTTTTCTCCCCTGCCTCATCATGTTGCCGTGTCTCACACGTTCATGTTTTGTGAACTAATAATTGATTCTGCTTTAATGAAGTCATAACTCCCTTAGTTAGAAGCAGGCTGCACATTCTATTGCACACTCAGATAGCTTTTCGATGTGGATGTATCAGCATGAAGCTGTTCCTGATCGGGGTTATTATTTGGGTTCTTTTGGTGTCATCTGAGAGCTCAGAACATGGAGGTGAGTTTATCGGTTATTACAGATAATTTGGCATCAAGGGCTTTAGGGATGATTATATACCGCAACGACTGTTATTATTAACTCTATGATTTATGGATGTTTTATAGTTTTACAGCTCATTCTACTATTAACTATTTAACCCACCTCCCCATTGTATTTAAAACAGGTTAATGCCTATAATTGACAATTAGTTTTAAAACCAAATATATTTAATAATGTGTTATTCACACTAGATTATTAATATTGTGTAAATACCAACAAAATTACATTTTACAGATTACAGGGATATCCGGTTTATTAAAAGACCTTTTGTTTTTATTTCAGTCTGTGGAAACAGACCCCTAGTGGAGGATTTCCGTGGCTCCCGCGTGGTGGGGGGAAAGGATGCGGAGCCCGGTAACTGGCCCTGGGCAGTGAGCATCCAGGAGGACATTGACAACGAGTATTTTCATTTATGCGGCGGTGTTGTACTCAATAATTTGTGGGTTCTCACAGCTGCCCATTGTTTCAAAGATCGCGGCAAGTAAGTAAACAAAAAACAAACATGGCATACACTTAGGTCAATATGGGATTTATTAATGCCTGAAAAAGTAAATTCACTGATAAAATGTACTTTGGTTTATTCAGTGACTATCATACCTGGAGACTTGTGTTTGGCGCCAACCAACTTTCAGACATGGGGACAAAGGCTCAGATCCGAGCTATAGAAGAAAAGATTCAACACGAGAACTACAACCCGGAAACGGAGAGTAATGACATCACCTTGCTCAGGCTGAATAAGCCTCTGAAATTTGATGAATACACGCAGCCAGCGTGTCTCCCGGCCAAACAAGCCATTCTGGACAAAATGGACGAATGCTACATCGCAGGCTGGGGCGTCCTTAAAGAAGCCTGTAAGTATCCATAGACTTTATATATAAGAATAGACTCTCTCATTATCCCTGCGTGCTTATCTTCCCCTATCCATGGATTGGGCCCTTGTGGCACCTTTCTGGACACTGGGGCCTGGTGGCCCCATTGTAAGCTTTAGAGCCAGGTCACTCCATTCTAAGGGTGACGGAAGGAGCATGGGGTGGGAGGGGGCACCAAGATTTCTGAGGCCAGCCCTGTATCTGATAACTCTTTTATTCATCAGCCACTGAAACATCGGACGTCCTCCAGGAAGCTCCTGTGAATTTAATTCCAGTGGAACGCTGCAACCGTCCAACCTGGTACAATGGAGCTTTGGGTGACTACAACTTGTGTGCCGGATATGAACAGGGTGGTATCGACAGTTGCCAGGTAAGCCCATTATTGTACTCATTCCCTTCTAACTCACGGATGATACATTGTTAATGTTTTTAACATCATGTACAGTTGTAGTAATTTTTAATTAAATGCTTTCTTTTCTTGATTCACACAGGGTGACAGTGGAGGACCTCTGATGTGTAAAAAAAGCAAAGCTAAGTTCTTCACCGTGGTTGGCATAACCAGCTGGGGCTCCGGCTGTGGCCAGAAGCAAAACCCTGGAGTTTACACCTCTACCCAGTATTACCTCGAGTGGATCTCTAAACACATGTCTGAGAAGACTGCATCCAAATCTTTGAAGATGAAGGCTGTGAAAAAAATCTGGCCTAAATTAGCTGAGAAAATCAGCCAAGCTGGCAAGAAAGCCCATTAATTTTTGGGTGCTCTGGAAGTAGAAGAATCAAATCTGAACCATCTCTTCACCAGAGGATTATTATTACATGTCAGCAATGTGTAGATTAGAATGATAAGATTAATAAATAGAAATGCATGAATAAGCCGTGTACTTGTGATGAACATGGAATGTTCTGGATGTGTATTGTTAGGATTGGCTAGTGTGAATACAAACGTGTATTTTGTGTGTATGACGAACTAAGGTATTTAATACAAATATTCATATAAACTGTTAAATTAAATTCGTATAAAATGTATTGCAGTTTAGTCGATCGTGCCCTGCTGCTGCTAAAACTATAAACTATATTGATTTTTCTTTGATATTTAAACATCACCAGAATTAATAATCTACCAAACCAAGAAGGTTATTGAGGGATATTTGCTTTATTGTACAAATTTGTGAATTCTGTGTGTGTGAGGTGGAAAAAAAAGAGAAGATTTCAAAATCAGAGGCATCTAATGTTCAGGGTTAATGAACATACAGTATGTAGACAACCTCTATCGGCAGCAAACTCACAAAAGATGGAGAGTTCTGGGTAGGATACCCCGGGAAGTTCACGGTTAGACTCCTTGCCAACTACCACTAACTTTCCACCCCTCACAGCCCCTGAATTTTCAATGAGTTTAATCTCTTGAATGGGCAGATGTCGCACTCAAGTCCTGCTTACTTCCAACCTGTTCAATTATATTTGGTGCTAGCCTTTCCATAATACATAGCTACCTCTACCCCTATCTGGGGGCAGGCATTATACTTTAATTTATCTGATTATACCACTGGTTCAAGTAGTTCTTTTGAAGAGCCGTACCTTACCAAGTCCCGCATCTCCCATACAGACTGGCACAGGCTCACTACATTTAAGAAGAACATTTCCAAAATTTCTTGGGATTGTCCTTTGTCATTTTTGCAATTGGATTAAAGAATGGAATCTGTAGGGGTTTTTTAAAAAATGTTTTTATGTAATCGGCCACATTAAGTGGAAACTAGCATCATAACCTTCCCTTAATGTTTTCCAACAGTGTACCTTCTAACCTCACGGATATTACCAATCCAGCCCTGTCAATCAACGAAGTCTATGGACAATTGCTTATGTATAGGTTGACCCATGCGTTCTTTCTCAAACCCCCAAAGGAAGCCTTCTGAAGTTGTCAAAGTTGTGATTCAAAGTATATTTTGCAGTAATAGGAAACATGGGTTCAACAGACAGAAAATAGCCGAAACGTTAAACCGATGTCTACCTAAATGTCCACCTTAATTACAGCACCAATGTTGACCTGATCTGCATAAATTATTCTTCTTCGTCAGTTCATAAGAGGTGCGAAAAGTGATATGCCATCATATATGATTTCCGAACTAAAGGTTTTATAAAGTACATGGAGGAGATTAACTATCATGAAGGCATGGAACATCATGAAGAAAGCAGTGATGTCTGTTTCTGTGCACACAGATATCCAGCAGTTTCTATGCCGGAAGTCCTGCGTGATCTCTTCATCAAGCAAGACTTCCTATATGAATGAACATGAGTAGTGAGTTCCACTAATCAAGGACCGATCTGTAGCATCAGTAAAGAACAAAAAACCCTGTGAGAGTATATATATATATATATATATATATATATATATATATATATATATATATATATATATATATATATATATATATATATATTCCTCTTGAACTCTCAACAATACCTGAAAGGATCGTGACCAGGGTGCCTCCTCTGTGGCTCTGCCAGAGGAGCTGGATGGGGAGATCAAAAGATATCCCTTCGCCAGGTCTCTCTCGGCAGCGGCAGACAGACAGCCTCTCTTGCAGCCTGCAAGTATACGGAAGTCAGGCGAATGGGGGTCACATTACCCCGGCAGCGGTAAGTCCTGTGGTTGGAATCAGGGGTGCTAGGGTTGGTCTTTGGGGTGTGCAACTTATCATCTATGCCTGCAATTTAGGGGGTCAATGCATTTTTATTTGATCTATACTGCTGACTTTGCATTATCACACACACCTCCACTGGCCTGGAAAATCAGAACAGTCCTGCTTAAACAAGGACTGTTGGGAGGTATGAAACCCCCAATCAAGTGTCTTGATTCTGGAAATGCTATATATTTATGGGTTAAGCAATATATAGCCATAGATATACACAGGTGCTTTTAAATAGTATATGCTGGGTGTGCGCCAATTCTTGCTTTGTTGTATGTACATGTCGGTCATCAATTACTGGACAAATCTTAGAAGATATGCATTGCTGTTTCAAAGCCTTGAGTTTTTACAGTTAGTAATTGTATAGTTTGTAATTGCAATACCAAAGAACACATGAATAATATGCAAAATGATTTATGTCTGGAAAGCAGACTACATAGTGTATTTCACTGAGTCCATCAACTGCGGGTTGCGGGTTACTCAGTATTTTGAGTAGCTCGTGGGCAACTGCAGCCGAGTAATGTGGCAGGAGACCCAGTGGAGGTCTCTTCAGACTCCGCAAGTCCCTGACACCCAGTGATTATGTGACCAGCAAGAAATCCCCTAACTTCCATACAGATATTTAAATGTGATCACTATTCAATATAACATACATTTAAAATGATAGCTCGAGGTCACACATTTCGCTCCCTGCCGTCAGAAGGGAGGATAGCCAGTACATCCTTAAGAGGTAAACACATTTTTCAAAAACGTAAAAAACCCACTTACCTGATGTAGAAACTGTAACGCTGCAGGTGCCCTTCTCTTCTGTGATCTGAAGATTCATGCCACTGATTCAGCCTGGGATTAGAAAGTACCAGTCAGTAAAATGTTAGCAAAGAGGGCATAAACAAATTTGCTTGGACCATTACATAAAGCATTTTTTGTCCCCACAAAGCTGCATGAATGTTATGGCAGGTAGCTGTATATCCAATTAAAATTGCGTCTGTCCTGGGATAAAAATACTGCCAATGCACAGGGCATTACAGTGTTTATAGGCTGCATTGTGTTTTAACTGCATATGTCTAAGACACACACAGCCTAAATGCTTGTAACTGAGCTCCAAACTACCCAGTATCTGCGCTGGCTAGCCTAGAGCTCAATGCCGCAGGGTCATCCAGGGGTCCAGGAAGGAAATGTTGGTGAGTGACCAAACATACAACATATCTGTCAGACAGGACAGAGTAACTGCTGCTTCACCAGCACACAAAAGCATTACACATGTACATTAATACACCCATGCATACACAAATATGTACACAGAAGCACAACTCCATACATTCATACACAGACATTCACACACACATACGTAGACTTAGACACGTGCCTTCACACAGACATGCATGCAGAATGCACCATCGACAAGTGTTTTGTTTCTGCTGTGCAATGCATGTAAATGTATACCTGACACAGCAGCAAGTGAGGGGCCTTGCCACGACAGGCCCTGGGGCAAATGCCCATTTCACATTGTTAATATGCCTCTGTTAATATGGTTTGGGGGAGTCCCAAAACAGCCTGAGATAGTTTATACCAATTCTTAAGGATTAATAAAGCAAACCAATATTTGTCTGCACTGCAGAGCTGAAATACAGTTGTACTGGGTGAGGTGGAGACCTTTGTGTCCTTAATAAAATCATGACTTTACGTCATGAGACTAGTAAAATCTTAGAATTTTATTAAGGACACGGAGGCTCCTATTATAGTGCAATTTCAAAGCTGATCAACCAAACGTTCAGAAAAATGATGGATAGGGCGAAGATAGAATTCCCGAAATGTAGTGTCAGAAGACCAGTCCGCAGCCTTCAAAATATCCTCTATACGACAACCAAGGACCGCAGCTTTGGATGCCGAAGAACTCCTAACAGAGTGTGGAGAAAAGATGGAAGTATCAATGCCTGCCCGATGTAAAATCCACTTCAACCACCTGGAAAACGTGGAAGAAGAAACAGAAGCATGAGGCCGTCTAAAAGAAATAAACAAGGGAAGAGATAAGGGATCCCTAAGATCCCGAGTGCGGTTCTCATATTCCCGAAGACAAAGAACAGGACAGAGGAGAGGACGAAGAGGAAAGGACGGATAAAAAACTGTTTTGATATTGGTCTTAGTCCTCCTAGAAATATCGAGCAAAACACCATCTGGACGGTAGACCTTAGCAGAAAAATCCAAGGCCCTGACATCAGACGCCAAGTAAAAGTAAAAGTTTTGCCGATAACTCCTTAAGAGAAAGCTCATGATTAGCAGAACAAGCCTCTAGGAAACGAAGAACAACATTAACGCCCCATGTAGAGGAGTAACGGGGCACAGGGGGTCTGGAAAAACGGATACCCTTGAGTAACCTGCATACCAAAGGATGTTGGCCAATAGGAACCCCATCAAGAGGAGAGCGGCCAGCTGAAATGTCCGAGCGATACAAATTAACCGTACGATACGCTTTGTTGTCATGAAAGAGATCCGTAAGGAAAGACAGGACCATTTTCAAAGGGGCCGAAACGGGATCCAATGACTTGCCCAGGCACCAGCGAGAACAGGATCGCCATGCTGAAGTATAGGCTCGCCTAGTACCCGGGGCCCATGCATCGGCCAGGAGGAGGAGAGTTCGTTGTGAAACACCCTCGACAGACCAGGGTCCCCGGAAACACGCCAAGCTACCAACTGAAGCTTGTTCAGAAGAATCAGTTTGTGCGGGCGAAAGTCCGGGTCGAGGAGCAGGTCCCGGAAGGAAGGGATAGGCCTGGGAAAATCCGTCGACGTTTCCAACAGTTTGGGAAACCAAGGTTGAGATTTCCACAGCAGAGTTATCAAACCGAGGGATGTCTGGAACCGTATCATATGCAGAATCGTCCGTGCAATCATGCTGAACGCGTAGAGTAGGGTCTTCGGCCACTATTGGAGAAATGCGTCCGTGGCAATCGCCAACTGAAGAACCTTGGCAGTTGCGAGTTCAGGCGAGACGCGAACAAGTGGATCACCATCGGACCCCATAGACATTGAAGTTTGGAAAAGACAGAAGGATGAAGGCGCCAATCTCCGGAATCCCTGAGAAAACGCGAATTCCAATCCGCTGTGATGTTGGAAAGACCGGGAATGTGAACAGCGCTCACCGAAATTCCATGAAAAAGACAGTATCTCCAGAAATCTCTTGCGAGACATGCCAACAGTTTGGATTTTTGCGCCCCCAAGATGGTTGATATACCGCACCGCTGTTACGTGGTCCAGCTTGAGAAGGACGGAAAAGGAGGCCCTGGGAGGCGCTAGACTCCGGATGGCAAAAGAGCCGGCTAACAGTTCCAGGCAGTTGATGTGAAGAAGGGATTCTTCTGAGGGCCATCTGCCGCCTGTAGATATAGTCCCGTTGCGCGCTCCCCAATCATGTAAGCTTGTGTCCGATTCTATAACCACGTCTGGAGTGGTGCCGAAGATGGCCCTGCCATTCCAAGCTTCCATGTGGGACAACCACCACATCAGCCCGTCTCTGGATTCGGCGTCGAGAGAAATACAATTTTCGTAGGAGGGAACCAAAGATAGTGAAGAAGTTCGTAACCTTTGCAGCGCCCGGTAGTGAAGGGGGCTTGGGAATATGGCTTGAATGGAAGAGGACAATAGCCCTATCATCCTGGCAATCTGACGCACGGTCACTGTCTCCAAGCGCAGCAATCGCCTGATCTCCTTCTTGATTGCCACGATCTTGGATTGTGGAAGGAAAAGAGACTGTCGAACTGAGTCTATCCAAAATCCCAGAAATTCCATAGTCTGTGAAGGAACAAAGCATGATTTTTCTCCATTTATGAGAAAACCCAGGGACTGGAGAAGGTGAAGAGCCCAACCGAGGTGTGATTGGAGGAGCGAAGGAGATTGAGCTAGAATGCGGATGTCGTCCAGGCAGATTATGAGACGTACTCCCCGAGAACGAAGGAATGCCGCTACCGGTTTCATGACCTTCGTAAAGCACCACGGGGCCGATGAAAGACCGAAAGGAAGACAGGTAAACCTCCACTTCTGACCTTCCCAAATGAACTGAAGGAAGTTCTGGTGAGAGTCTGCGATCAGGATCGTGAAATACGAGTCTTGAAGATCCAGCTTCACCATCCAATCTTCCGGTAACAAGAGGTCCCGGAGACAATGGATCCTTTCCATTTTGAATTGGTGATACACCACAAACGCATTGAGGGGTTGGAGATTGATGACCGGACGGGAACCCCCTCCTTTCTTTGGAACCAGGAAGAGACAACTGACAAACCCCGGAACGAGCATGGGGGTTGGTAAAATAGCCCCTTTTTGATAAAGCGACCTTACCTCGTCTGAAATCAGGTGGCTCTGAAGTAGTGGAAACCTTGGGGAAGGAGGAAGTCAAGCCTGTCGAGGAGAAACAGTTCTAACTGATAACCCTTGACCGTATTCAACAGCCAAGCGTCTGAGGTAATTAAATCCCATACGTAATTAAATCCACCTTCGTGGGAAAGAGAGAAGGGACTTGCCGTAAGGGCGTCTAGATGAAAAGTACCCTCTGGAACCTCTGGTGGATGCAGGGCGACCTCTGGAAGGAAAGAAGGGCGTCGATCTTTGTTCAGGGAGAGCTGGACGTTGAGAGAAGGAGCCCCTGCTTCGTCCGGCCCCTGCAAAAACTCTTGGGGCGAAAACTCTTTTCATAGAGGACTGAGCCTTATCGAGGGCAGTAAAGGTCTTTACAAATGAGCCAACATTCTTAACAAACGAGTCCCCAAATAATAGGCCTTTGGCCGAAGGACCCGGCTCCTGAGTAGCCATATTGACCAATTTGGGCTCAATTTTAATCAGGATGGACTTGCGTCTCTCAGCACAGAGAGCTGAATGAGCGTTGCCTGTCAAACAAACCAAACGTTGAAGCCAGCCCAGAGCCTCATCAAAATCAAATGTGTCAGGAGAAGCTTTCCCCGCTTCAAGCAACTCGAATAGTTTGGTGATGGAACATTGTAGCATCCAGCAGAGACTGGAAATCCTCTGATGACAGAGGCTGAGCATCATCAGCATGATCCCTAATGGATGAACCTGCAGCCCCAGCAGGAGCAGCCTGGTCACCAAAATGATCCATGAGACATAATAAAAAACGGGAAACCACTAGAAAATACCGGCTGAGAAAAGAAACAATGGGTTGATTAACCCGAGAGAAAAACACCTGACTAGAAACGAAGGAGCTGAGACGTCTGCCGGCGAAGAGCAAACAAAGATGGCCGCCACACGAGTCAGGGCGCATGCGCGCACCGGACTCGCCGGCTGAGAGCGAAGCCGGTGACACGGAAGCTCCGAGAAGAGCACCGCAACGTGGGCAAACAAAAACGGAGGAACCAGAAAAACAAGAACATTGAATTAATTGCTTTTATTGTGTTAGGCATGCTCCTGTCTATTTATTATTTTATGCATACACATGATAAAATGATACATGATGATACATGATACATGATAAAAAGCATGAATCAGAAAAGGCTATAAACAGGAATCGAGTCGCCCGTATGCAATACTTTCTACGAAATGAAGACTAGCCTTTTCCGTAAACTGTTGCGTCACGCAGTGCTGTAGGGCTTATGAAGTGAAGTTACAAAAGGAACTTCAGCTCTTCACAAAGGAATCTTAGTGACCCCACAGAGAGGTTACACAAGTTAATACTACTTCAAAATACGAGGAAGAAGAGCACAGGAGAAATTGAAGCAGACGTGAAAGGAAGCGGAGTAGATGAAAGTTTGGAAATTCAAGGAAACTTTGAAAAAATTGGCCAAATATACAAAAGCCCTACTGACATCACATAAGAATGCACAAAAAGTATTGGTAATTTATACTGCAAATATTACATATGGAATACACCCTAGTTATGATGACATGAGTGGAAGAGTAGATTACATTTTATGCCGATTCCGTAGGCTTTAGGATCAGTAATCAGAGTCGTTAGGATACATATGAAATCACAAACCGATACAAAAGGAGAAGAGGTCCCTGCTCTTAAGAGCTTACAATCTAGTCAGTTGAGGGGGAAGTGAAACAGTGGAAGAGGACTGCTTGGATGAGGATGGGTTGAGTTGGATAGCTATCACAAGAGAGTGGAATGGTATTTTTGTTGTTTGTGTAAGTATGTCCAAATGTTGGGAGATGTTTTTCAGGGGAAGGCTGCAGGATTTGGTGAGGGACTGGATGTGAGGGATGAAGGATCGAGCAGAGTCAAGTGTGACACCAAGGCAGCGATCTTGGTCTGTAGGCTGGATGACGGAGTTGTCAACAGATAGAGTTGTCAGGAATTGTGGCCAGAGTGGATGGTGGGAAAACTATATGTTTAGTCTTTGAGCTGTTAAGCTTCAGGTAATACCATGTCATCCATGATGCAATTCAAGAAAGACAGTTGCTGAGGCGAGTTAGAAGTAAGGGTGAAAGGTCAGGAGAGGAGATATAGATTAGGGTCATCTGTATATAGGTGATATAGAAGATAGGAGTTGTCCAAGTGAAGAGGTGTAGATGGAGAAGATAAGAGGCCCAAGAACTTAACTCTGAAGGTTCCGCTGCATCCAAGACCCAGAAGCACTAATATATAATAATATTATATGAAGTTGTGATAACTTTGCATCTTGATTGGTGTTTCCCTGGCTGGTATATCACAGCTGCAATCCCTGCATGAATATAGGCGACTTCATTCAATATACTACTAACCACTTAACTAGCATTGATTTTAAAAGGGCAGTTATTAGAATACTTTAGTTTTTCACCTTTAGGTTCACTACAACAGAAAGTTTGTGATGAGCTATTGTAGGGTTAATATTCAAAAAATCTCCAGGTCAGCTCATGGTATGGCAATTACAGATGAATTAGATATCTGTTATGCATTTCACCCTATGATTATAGTGTGTTAAAGGCAGGTAAAATTAACTATACAGTTTTATGTGAGGAGCATCCCACAGTAGGCTACTCCCTATTCTGTGGTAGTGGCTTCATGAAGGAATGGAGCTAGCCATCTGTACATAGAGACGGGGCTAACTGCACATAGGGGCAAGGTTAGCCCCCACAATCTTAAGCGGGCAGGGTGTAGGATTGGAAGGTGGATGTGGCTAAATGTTGTTCCCCTGTTTGGAGAAGAAGAAAGTGACTCAGAGACTTGGATCAAAAGCAAAGAGTTGAAAACAGAATTTTCCCACTTTCCTTCTAGGTTGGAAGCAGTTCTAGCTTTCTAAGAATACAGTATTTTCAGGCAGCTGCAGATTAACCATGTGTATGTGTTCTAGTTCTATTATCTTAGCCTGATCTACACCCTACCGCAGATCAGGGGGTATATGAAGGTATTTATTAATACATATGATCACAGGGAGCTAAGCCATAGAAATGGTTGGTCTGCCCAAAGAATTTCTAAGCACTGATAAATCAAAATTAGGGTGATGGCGCCCTAAGAACCAATAAAAAAATGCACCCTTTGTGTTTGTTTTCATGTTCACCTGAATACGAATGCACAAGTCTACTAATAATGTTAATTGCGTGAGGAATTCTCCACGGATTTCACAAAATTAACCTCTGTGCTTATGGTAAGAACCAGTTCGGAATGAGAACTAGAATGACAACTTTCAGTGATGATTGACATAAATGTATTTAATGATTGATAAATAATCCAGTTTTCATTGTTCTGATGTAAAATGTCTCTGAGACATAATTCTACTTAGAACAGACATTCAGACTTCACTAAACCAAGTGGGGTTATTTCCCTTTAAATGACTGCTCTCCATGCCTTATTTAATTAGATAAATATTCTTTTAAATTGGTAAATCCTTGTTAATATCAGCCAGGATCCTTGATTGTGCAGTTGCCAATCTTGAACATTTACCAAAATATCTACACCCATAAGAGAATACTTTATTTGTGTATATAATAGCCCGCTGTACATGAAAACTCCAACCGGATTTCTAGGTAGGTCTATGAAAAAAATCTAATTAAATAATACAAGCTTTCAGATCACCTTATTGCACTTATTTGTTACTACATTTCATCATCAGTAACAAGACGTGTAAGCTTTTGGTGTGAAGGCCAATGCACAATGATCTCTGAGATATGACATCCTATCTAAGATTTCTGTTCTGCATTGCTGCCCATCTCAAAGGCCAGAAGAAAGTTATTCCACATTTTCAAGACTGTCATATTTAAGTCACACTTTTACTATACAGGGGCCGCTCTAAGCTTTTAGGGACCCTAAACTAATAGATTTAAGGGAGCCCTATCAATAACGAAAGTGGTGAACTGTATAACTATACATACAAAAGTTTCGCAATACCTCTGATTTCAAGTAAAACACAAAAGCGATATAACTTTATGAGAAATCTGTGTCTCTCTCCTTCTATGAGAGTGCCCCCCCCCCTTAGACCAGTGTGGCCCTAAGCAGCTGATTATATGGTAGCATCACCTCTGATCCTATAATTTAAGCCTCTGACCCTCTAGTGGACTTCTGGCTTGTTAAGCACCCCGTGTATCATTCACAGAGCCAACGCTGGAGCTGACTGGTGGTAACTACATACTGTCCTACATGGAAAATAGCTGGCGGGCAATGGGCCAAATACATACAATGGGATTCTGCAAGGGGAACACCGTGTCAATTTAAAGGGATTTCTCAGGCATCACATGCATTAAAATAGATATGATGGTTGGAGTGGTACTTTAATTGCGTTATTCATTACATTTATAGAAAGCCCCCTTTATCTTGGATTTAAAGTTACACTTCCTGTAGCATCGGTCACCATTATTCGCGAGAAGCTTTTGACCCTGTATGTTCTCATCGTAACATCTTTTAATATTGCATGTAGCTGCCTTTTACAGGATGTTATACTCACGAAACTGCTCGCCCCCGAATCAATGGAAATACGAGTAAACAATACATCGGGAAGTTTTTGTTGTATCAAATGAGTCATTTTTCTGTTTCATTTTGGGAGGGGTAATGTATTACTGCAGCACTTCAAAAATTCCTAGAGGCACGCTTGTTACCTGTAATCTAGGATAATTACATCTAAAAAGTCTGTTGACTGTGTAATACACTTTAAAATATTTATAGATGTTGACCAGGAAAAATGAACGGCAATTAACATTTCATTTACTTGCCTTGTACTTGAATTGCCGGCTGAGCTTTTCCAACTCAATAAAATAGGTTGACTAATGCCTATGGTTTTCATGGACTTGAAGAACACCAGTCTAGTTGCCTTGAGCGAGGTTGTCTCGGACATTTCCCGAGCTGGTGGTTGAGTTCACCTTATTTAATAGATGGGTTGCTCAAGTTAAGATCACTTGAGTCAACTTACTTGACCAGAAGCGGCACATCTTTTTAAGGCATCACTTTACCTTTAAAAACCCTACAACTTTTTGAATATGGTTCACAACTTTATGTACTCCAGATATTGGTGACGGGGAAAGATGAAGTTATGGGAAATCTTAAAATTAAGTAAATACTGGGGAGGACTAAGTCCTTTTGTTGATGGGCTACTTTTATATTTCAGAATGCACTTCAATCCATTTTTATATGTTTAGTAGAGGTTCATGTTTTTTTTTGTACATACGTTTTTAGTGCCATATATTTTGGCGTAGGGGATTAGAGTTTGTTAGATTGTTCTACTATATTTTATGTTTCATCGGCTTCGGCTTTCCTCTGTATTATATTTATTTTATACGTCCTTAGGTCATTGCGTGCTTCTGAATTGGGGAAAAACATTATTGTGTGGTGTGTTTCTTAGAATGTGAAGGAGTGCGTGCCAGCCACCAGCTAGAATGGAAAAACACCAATAAAAAGTTTTGTGGTTTAATTACGAAATATAATTTGTCAGCAAACAATCTGCACATATCACTGGTGGTAAATTTCACTCCAAATCCCAAGCGTGATAGAGATCAAAATAAATGGGGAACTTTTTGTGTAATTCCATCCTATTTGAAGTCAGAGGCATGCACGCACTGAGTAATACATTACAATATTCCCAAATATTGCTTTGAAACCTCTGCTGGTTTAGAGCGAATGAAGGTTTTACTTGTAAATAATGACATGTATGCATCTTACCTTTACATATTGTCTGTAAGAAACCAGATGATTCCATTATCTCTTAACCTACCATGATGGGTTAAAACCTCATCCTTAAACACAAAGGAACCTCCACAGTGAAGTAATGGGTATTTTTTTTAAATTGTTTAAGTAAATTGTAAAGGTGCTTTATGCGAGCTTCACTTTCTTGATAGATAGGCAGGATACCTGGTGCTCTCTCTCTTCTGAGGCTCAGAGATGAGTAGCCCATCTTTATGGACAACATGTGCCATGATGCTTCGTCAACCTTCAGGCAGCCTGAGAATCATGGGATATGTTTGCCCCTATTTGTACCAGCTCCTCTCCACAATGTGTGAAGAGAAGCACAGGCAGATACGCATGACTGTGGGATAACATGCTATCTTATCCAGTATATACCGTATAAAGATCATTTCTTAGTGGTGGGGTAACTGAACGCTGGGTAACTCGCGTGACCCGTGTCTGCATGTGTCCGCATATTGACTTGTGGCTCAATGTCTGGCAGGTCTTTGAATGCACGTAAGCTGCATATAATGTGAGCTATAATGTCAATATAATTTACCAAATAATCAAATCTAGCCGTGCTTCCAAATAAATCATTATGTTTCTTCTCCTTCCATTTTAGGTTTCATCCTTGATAAATTTCCCAAAAGTCTTTGGGTAAAACTGTATTCATTTTATTGGTCCCGCAAAGCTTAAATTGTGTCTCTGATTAAGAGGACAGGCCCTTTGTGGGCTTATGATAAACTCCCATATCTGGAAATTCAGGTTTCAGATAGAAACAGCAGTTTCTCTAGAATATTAGAAAGCATTAAACTTAGGAATGTAACTCAGCCTGATATTTCAGTGATAAAATCAGACTTATTTTCTCTTACAAAGACTGGTTGAGCACATATATGAAATCATTGTTAGCTTCAGTTCTAAATTTCCACCTGTTAAATCAGGCCGATATCCCTTCCTGTCTATTACTTAGTCCCGAGCACGCGCTCTCTGTTACTACATGACCCTTCTCTGTTTTATTATCTTTGTATGAATACAGACAGGCCATTTGACACGCTGGACACATGCTTGGCCATACTTACCCAGATGCAGGAGCGCACAGCTAGTGACTGGATATGCACAACCACACAACACGTGAGAATAAAAAGTGCCAAAGCCGCCTCATGGTTGCCAGTCTGGCCAGTGGCGTAACTACAGGGATCACAAACTGCGACTTGTTCCTGTCTCCTTGTGTCGGTTCAGACTTGTTCAGAAAGGGCCCTTCCGACCTGGATTGCTCCATTCTGGGCCGGAAGGACCCTTTCTAAAACAAGTCTGAACTGGCACTAGGAGACAAGTAAGCAGCAAGGTCACATTATGTCACCCCCCTGACTGAAACCTGCAGGAGAGGTCATGGGACATTTATGTTTGTATGTATGTGAGCATGAATGTCTATGTATAACTGTGTGCAAGGATATCTATGTATATGTATATGTGAGCATGAATGTCCGTGTATGAGCATGGATGTGTAAGTGGTGTGAGAAGGAGTGTGTTAGTGGGTATGAGTAAGTATATGTGTAAGCACAGATAAGCTGTGTGGGGGCTAGGGTGGCACTGATAAACTGCTTGGGGCAAAGGTGGTACTTACAAGCTGTTTGGGGGCAAAGGTGGCACATGTTGCTTGGTGAAGTTGGGGGCCCTGGGGCAATTTTCACACTGGAGCCCTGTAGTTTTTAGTTACGCCCCCGAGTCCAGCCCTGAATATAGACATGAAGAAACACAGCGTTTTTTTTCTTCAGAACTCCATACCAGTAAGCGCTTTATCATTTGTTTCAATCTCCGTTCCCGTTCATCCCAAATGTGTTTGATGGGATTGAGGTCAGCTTCTTCCACACTGATCTCATCCAACCATGTCTTTATGAGCTGGGGCACAGTCATGCTGGGATAGAGAAGGGTCTTCCCCAAACTGTTCCCATAAAGATGGAAGCATAGCATTGTCCAAGATGTCTTGGTTTATCCCCTTTAGCATATCAAGGCATTTTGTACAGTGCTCTGCTCCAACTTTGTGGGAACAGTTTCTTGAGTGCACAAAGCAAGGTCCACAAAGACATGGTTGAACAGTGTGAATAACAAACCAAAGAGAACTTAAATTCTACTCCAGCTTGGAGACAGACCAGTTACCAATAACATAAACCAGTTGTTCAAACAAAAATATATTTTTTTATATAAAATACCCTTTTCTAGGGGCCAGGAGCTAACTGCCTCCTCTCATCCATGTCAGACACCAAATGCAATCAGAGGCTGTGTTTTAAGCCATTGCAGTGCATGTCCATTACAGTCACCCGACTGGGAATAAAGAGCCCTCTCCAATGTGCTACTCTCTAATTCTGCCCAATACATATATTAACACTTTACATGTATACTATGGGAAAATGTATCCTTGACTCCAGTTCTGTGGATCTGAATGAATATGCTTCATTTTGCAAAGTTGCTGATTATTGTTGATTGGCTGCCTTGGGGGAAGGACAAGGGCGAAAACTTCAGGACAGAAAAGTAATTAAAAAACATGGATCTCAGCTTCCATGAGGTTATCTTTTAGAATGTGTCTTCAAAATAATTACACCTAATGCTAAGCATAAATCATAAGGGAGTTTGAATAAATGCACTTAGTATAGGTAAGGACTGTAACAGCAACAGCTCATCTTTAACCAGTACAGTCCAAATTAAACGCAGCCCGCTGTACATGAAAACTCCAACCAGATTTCTAGGTAGGTCTATGAAAAAATCTAATAAAATAATACAAGCTTTCAGATCACCTTATTGCACTTATTTGTTACTACATTTCATCATCAGTAACAAGACGTGTAAGCTTTTGGCGCGAAGGCCAATGCACAATGATCTCTGAGATATGGCATCCTATGTAAGATTTCTGTTCCGCATTGCTGCCCATCTCAAAGGCCAGAAGAAAGTTATTCCACGCTGTGTTTTGTTTATAACATAGTTATGAATGAGAGTAACACCATCTCACATCTCGCCATCCCATGCAGGAGTATACTTGCTTACACGTTGGGACCCCATACCTGATTTACGAGCAGCACTACCTCTTCTAGTTGATGCCCTTCTAAGCTGAGGAGCATGGGCTGATCTTGGGGCCTATCTTATTTCTCATGTCAAATTGCGCAGTCTCTCCAAAATTACCCTGTTGCTCACTTTTGCTTCATGAGCATCTGTCCTTAAAGGTGCTGTTCCACCTAGGGTGCCTCATAAAATATCACCTGATAAGTGCTGCATCATGTAAAGAGAAGTTGAAGAAAAGGATCCGCCATTTTGTTTTTCTCCTCAACGCTCCTTGCCACTTAAAATCAGCATTAAAATATTTGTTGAGATTCTCTTTCTTTCTTCCAACCCATCCTCTGTGTATTACATTGCAGCAGTCTGACCTCCTACAACCACCTTGGCCCCTTTCAACTAGAAGATCTTCACACAAACACCCCTCCAAGATGTCAGAAAATGGCAGACAGCGAGAGCAGAGCAGTGCCGAGGGAACAAATTAAAACGCCAAGCTGAGTGTTTCTGAAAAAAGAAACTTCAGAAAAATGGTAGATTGTTTTAAAACGGTAATACGATCAGCGCCTTTAAATGATGTACTTTGATTTAAAAATGATAGCTGTTAAATCCTACAAGACAGCTACATGTATCCATATCTTAAGAATGTCACTAATAGTACCACAGGGGTGGCAATATGACATGACTCAAACATCCTCTTTCCGCTGAGCACGGAAAGAGGTGGGATATTACCGTAATAGAGCCCGGATACCTTTGCAACTTTTACCTGAAGCATGTAGTGATGTAATTGCACTTATTGAAGAAAAGATGACGACTGAGTACCGCCCTACACGGAACCCAGAGCATATTTATAAGGAGAAGCCTGACACCTGACACTAGCACAAAGCACCCCGAGATACCAGGAGACAAATCGTGGCTTGCACAGGTAAAGTAAGAGGATCCATGTAGTGGTGTAAGTGTAGCAGCTTAACTACTGTTGACAGATGTATTTTTTTCTGGCACAATGAAAGAATGTGAATCACCAGCGATGTGAGCTGAATTAGATGTTTTTGAGAGAACAGGAGTGGTACAGAGACAGACTTACTAAGTTATGGGTCTTCAATCCTTCTTTTAATAACTGCTGCTAAGAGGTACTGCAAAGCATTGAAAAAAATTAAATGGTATGTAAGAGATTAAGGATATATTTTCATTTATTTATGCTGAGTAACAAAAACCAAGTGAGCAACGGAGAGTGTGGGGGTCGCTAGGTCTGGTTTCCAAATGTAGAACAAATTCAATGTCTTAACTATTTTGACCCAGTCTAGCTTTAGTTGAACGTCATTTTCCATCCATCCACTGCCTTTTCTTGAATTGTTTTTTTTTTTTTTTTTTTTTTTTTAGTATAAGAATCAGCATAATCAAGTGATCAAGGTAGCTATGTTCTTCCCTGTGTCTACACTGACAATGTGAAATGGATGTAATTTGACAAATTATTTTTTTATGAGGAAAATAGTAATTTTTGTTAATATGATAAATGCGTCATTATTCTCTGTTCCTTTTTCTTCTGCCTCGGTGCTTATGGTTTGTTTTGTATCTGTACAAAGAATATACATTGTTTTTTTTATTATTATTATCTAGGACCACTACACACTCTCTTGTTTTCCCTTCACAGAAATTGGTGTCAGTATATCAGCCTGATAACACCGCAGTAATGGGTCTCCCACCAGCAGCATGGTGAGTATCACACAAGACACTGTTAAAAATCAACTTCATGGTAGGAAGAGGATCATCTTTAGGTTCTCTATTCAGAAATTACCGAACATAGGGTGATAATGTGTCATAATTACCCCTGCTCAAGTCAGCACATATTGGAAACATTGTTTCCTGGCAACTCCTGGGTCTCAGTAGTTGGCTAAGCTGAGCCCTCACTCACTTAACGGGAAGGCGACTTGGAGAAACCCGCTTCTGGGACAGTGCTTTGAGTGGACTTTTGCATGAGGTGGTGGATTCTAAGGGAATGGTCTAAACATCATCATTCCCACTAAAATTTATGTCTACACGTTTTTGGCCACAGCCTGCCTGTTTTCAGGCATATGCCACCAGTTTGTGCATTACTCTTGGTAATGTTAGTCTATATTACGGTATTTCATGATTGGCTGGTAGAAGACTTTTTTTTAATAATAGTTCCATAAAAAAAAAAAATCTGTTTTTTTTCCCCCCAGGAAAAATGAAGAACTTTCCTATAAAAGATTTGGCTCTTCGCCAACAGAGGTAAGGAAAATATAATGTGTGAGATACAAGAGTCACAGAAGCATGATCGCTGCACTTTACATGGCTTTGCATGATGTGGCTCTGGAACACTAGGTTCCAACAACGTCAATCTAACGTCAACGGCCTGTGTTAGGAGACGCTGCCGAGAGCTCGGAGCTAGCGGTCTGCGCAACAAGCGGAAACATTATCCACACTGGTGATTCCTACACCTAACCAATCTATTAGCATATATTGGAGGATAACCACCACCTCTGTGCTTAATTCCAGCACATTGCTATAGTGATATCACACATTTATTTTATCTACCCCTCTGTTGAAGCCGAAAGGTGAAACATGTTAGCGCAGGGCAGCTGTTCCTCCTCTCTGGCAGCCGGTGGACGTCGGCGCAATGTGCTCAGACAACCTCCACTGCTGCCAGCACCTCAGCCGGGGCTTCTACAACGGAGTGCCGGCGTGACATGACCTTCCAGTGCTCTGTCATAGAACCCCCAGCGGAAGTACCGGCCAGTAGCAGTGGAGGTTGTCTGAGCACATTGCGCAGATGTCCACCGGTTACCAGAGGAGGATTCAGGTCCACTGCTGCGCTGTGGGGTATTCTCCTCTCTGGCCGCCGGTGAAGATGATGCGCTCAGACAACCCAGCTGCTGCCGGCACTTCCGCTGGAGCTTCTATGACGGAGCGCCGGAAGCGGAAGTGCCAGCAGCAGCGGAGGTTGTCTATGCGCATCGCAAAGATGTCCATCAGCTGCCCCCACTAGACACCAGGGAGTCTGGGGATGCATTGGTAAGTCTGGGGGGGAGCAGAGTGGCATATCTAGGGGATAGAGTACCATATCTGGGGAGCAGAATGGCATGTATTTTTTATTTAACAATATTTTTTTTCTTTAAAATGGCACCAAAATCTAAGGGGGCACGGCCTAAATTCGGGCCAATATGGTATATTTATTGGAAATACATTTGTAATCTCAAATCTTTAGTGCTGACCACTATTGTATCAATAGCTGTATTATTATCTTGGGGTTATCTGGGAACAGCCACAATCAGGTGGTATTCAGCAGCCTTTTTTCTTTCCTCAGTAACCACTATACCCACTCCTGACACAGGCCTTCACATGGCACTTTATATTAAGGACTGGTCAAAATCAGGCCTGAATGTTCTCTTCACGCATCTGACTCTGATAAGGGGTAGTAATAACTTTTTCATATCTAAAGACTGCATGTTTACTTACCTAGCCCGTCACACATATTAAGTATTTTCTGTAAGTCAAATTGTTTTGTTATATACTACTTATTATGTCCTGTTTACCCATTGTACAGCGCTACTGAATATGATGGTGCTATATAAAATAATAAAAAGAATCCTGAGGTTTTTTTTTTTCCTATTACTGTTTACTCTTGCTTGTCTACAGATGTCCACAGACATTGGCCTACGACAGAATTGGCTTTTAGCTAACCAGGTTCTTTACCCAACACCTCCCTATGCATCACTGAGGGAGAACATAGCCAAAGTTTTCATAGTTCCTGTTAGGAAACGGAGATTCTTGGATATGATAAAGAAGTTTGATCTAAATGGTAAGTTCCACTAAACATCCAGGGTTAGATTTACACTACAGCAGCCACCCCTATGCATTAACAAATAAATGTGTGTGTGTGTATATATATATATATATATATATATATATATATATATGCAATAAGCCTCTATTAAACACACACACACACACATATATATATATATATATATATATATATATATATATATATATATATATATATAAAACAATTCTGGTGTGGTATGCTCTAGCTCCAAAACAAATAAATAGGTTACAGAGTATAAAAATAATATATTTAATAGAGGCTTATTGCATCAATATTTAAAATACATAATTGAACATATAAAAAACAATTGATATAATATACAATTTGCCAAACAAATGCCAGTGACCTGACGTGTTTCGCCCCTCATCAAGAGCTCTTTGATGACTCTACAATGTGGGTAGCGGGTAGACCTCTGTGAATGCCCCACTTTTAAAATAGAATTGAACCTGGTGAGGGATATACACAGCTTTGAATTAAATCCAGCTGCACTATAATGAATCCAGCCATACTATACTCCTTTTACTCTGCAAAGCAGGCCTTACAGGTTACAATGTCTATATTATTAAGCCAGCTCTAAAAATCCTCTGAAGAAGCCCCTTAAGGGCGAAACGCACCAGGTCACTAGCATTTGTGTATTTGTTTTGCCAATTGATTGTATACCATATCAATTGTTTCTTATATATTTAATTATGTATTTTTATACTCTGTAACCTGTTTATTTGTTTTGGAGCTAGCGCATACACCAGAATTTAAAGATTTTGCATATTTTTCTTTTTGCTATTTAGGGAACACTACCAACTGGTAGTATTGCAGCAGTTTCTCTATTACATTCTCTGTTGATTCTTTCTTTTATTTTTCCTTTATATATATATATATATATATATATATATATATTTTTTTTTTCATTTACCTGATTTATATTACGGTGCAGACCAATACACTCTTGAATTAACTACTAAATGGTCAGCACATATTATTCAATTTGGGGGGGGGGCAATCCTGGTCACATTCTGCCCTCTACTACTTACCATCAAGTAGTTTCCTCATGTCACTGTCAGTCAGAAGAGCTGGGTCACTGAACATGAATGGCTGAACAAAATGAAAACCAGTTCATTCTGTGGCAAACCTAGGAATTTCCAAGGTAGTGGACAGGGACCTCTCTCTTGCTCCAGATGAGAGGCAGATCAGAAACATCTTGCTGCCTCCAGCAGGTGAAAAAAGCATTGCCCTGTGGTCTGTCACTCATCAGCGATATCCACAATGGTCCCAGATAAGCGCTTTAGCTGTTGGGTTGTTTCACCCTTTGCATAATGTTTATTGCAGGAGAAAAAAACTATGCATAACAAGAATAACAAGTGAATGTTCTTTTATATATATATATATTTTTATTTCAGATCTCAGTTATGTGTATTTTTCTACCAGTGACAACGAGCATGAATTTATTGGCACTAACACGCCAACTCCTATTATGGATATTTTCCAGAAGTCATGTGTTGTGGAAAATGGCACGCTTTGGGCAAAATCATTGCAAGGCCAAAATGTGAACTTAAAAGGTTAGTTCTATATTATATCCTTTTCACTAAATAATCTGGCAAAAAGTTATGGTAGATTTTTTTGGGAAAAACAGCCAAATGCTGTTTCCTGCCTAGAGAAAGAACAAACAGACCCAGAAAGCAGGACTTCACATGGAGCCTCCAGGTCAATTATTATTATTATTATTATTATCCTTTATTTATATAGCACCAACAGTTTACGCAGCGCTTAATACAATACATAATTTCAAGGGATATGACAAGACAAGATTTGACAGACTAAGATAAACCGATACATTTGGTGGAGAGAGCCCTGCTCGCAAGCTTACAATCTAGAGGGAAAGCTTACAATCTAGAGTCAAACCCAGAGTTAAGAAAAAATGTTGGTGCGCTAAGCTAGTCTCAGGCTTAAATAATACAAATGTATAATATGAGGCCTACCAAACAGTGTGAGCGTGTTGCAAATGCAGCTTGCTGTCCAGGGGTTAAATGGGAGGAGGTTTAATTGCACCTCCCCCAACACATTAATAAGGTTTTGGTAGCAGTATAAACTGCTTTGTGTGCCCACTGTGTAGGAGGTGAGAGTAGGTTCTCACCCTATTGAGAGTGTGCCTTGATGTGGCGGGTGAGCTTAATTATGCTTTGGCCAATTCATATAACCAAAACCTCTCATTTATATTATGTTTATATATTTGTTGCCAACTTTATTAGGGTGAGAAGCGCAGACAGTTTTTGTTTTTGTATACAAACCCACAGAGTTCTCAGGTATATTGATGTCTGATGCATGATTTCTGAGCACACATGAGCATACCTGGGAATTTCACAGGCTGGTTCTCCAAGAGCTGTCCATCTCCTCCATATGAAAGCTGAAAAGAAACAAAGCTGGGTAGGTGGGAATAGTTGTGCTCCGTGCCCAAGTGACCCTGTTTAGGAGGGAAAGCCCCTCTTTCCCAACCTGATATCTCGCTTTTCCTTCAGTTTATGAAAGGGGTGAAGTAAATGAGCACGAAGGGGGTGAAGCTCAAGATCCCCCAGCGATCAAAGGACTACCGTAGAGCCCTGTGGTTAACTGGAAACCCCAGAGCCTCAAGAGCTAACACAGAGAGCTGGATTGCAGATACAGGCGGCCCCTCTATTAAAGGATAGGCTTTATTTACCCAATAACATAGCTATGCTGGCCAGGTGTGCTTTATGTCCTATTTACTAACAGGGATCGTATGCTTTAATCCTGCAGCAAAATTTATCATTGGCATTGGCAACTTAGCACAAGGAGAGAAGACCCCTGTTAGTTTAAACATCTATAACACAAACCTATATCTCTCTTACCAATCTGGCAAACTTCAAGTACAGGTGAGTGCGAAACACTTCGATGTACAGTGCAATAGTAAAGGAATTTCAGTATACAATAATTATATCGAATATTATTATGAACAAAAACACAAATATATAAAAATGAAATGAGTTAGCATTTAACACTTAAAAATAAGGACATATGGAATAGATTAAAAAAATGTTGGTTTATATTGTGGAGAGCTTAGTTTTTAATACTTACATTGTTTCTGTGTTTTTCTTTATTTTTTTAGCCAGAGACTCAAAACGCCATTAATTACACCAGCCCGGATGCCCAGAAGTTTTTTTTCTTCGTTACACAAACTGGTTCTGTAACGTATTCATTTGAGCCGGTTACGGCCCCAAATTGGTTCCTCAGCACTAGCTCTCAAGGAAACTCGCCTGTTACGGTTCAGCCTCTCTCTGCCAATTCCTATAATAAAGAATTCAAGTTTGACCCAGGATATTTTATTCCTGGTGTTTCTGGGAGCGTTAGTAGGTTTGATAGACCTTTACAAGAACAGGAAACGTTTGGTAAGTCTATTCCTCATATGCAAAGAAAATATAGTAAAGAGGTGTGTAAAATATGGCAAAATACCTGCTTGCCACTCTTTAACAGGGACGATCCTGTTACCTAGAACAAAAAATAACATTAATGAACAGAGCACAACAATCTATGGCAGGTTAAGTGTTCTGCCACATCATATAGTGCTATAAAATATTTCTAATACAGGATTCTGCATAACCTATTGTGAGAACTCGTCTAACGCTCCCTAGTTCCTGTTTTCTGGATCACTGTTTAATGTCCCTAACATCACCCTATAGAAGAATGCGTACTAAAGTACTTTCTGAGTACTTCACTATGAATTCTTCCAAAACGAAAAAAATAAATAAAAAAAACAACACTTAACAACACTTAACACCTGCTGCTGCAGCAGCTACTCTTCATGGTCTAGCTATTCTTGCTACTAATTGGCTGCTTGTAGACAAGGGCAGGATGGGGCTCCAGGTGGTCTACCATAAGAGGTTAAACAGCATGCCAATGGAATGTTCCTGCTTATTGTTCCTCTCCTGAAAACAGGATTTAAGATGGCCTCTTCCACATTTACATAGGTTTATTTACCTTAAAAAATTAAAAAGTAGGATAAAGCGTCAAATCTGCTACCATGGTGCTCTTCATAGGGATAATCCTCAGGTTGAGGAAGAACGTGGTATGAATGAGTCCATGATGGGATAATGTAGGTGTTTGCTGTAATACAGACATGTGTTCTTGTTTTAGGTGACGTTGACCAGTATGTTCTGAATGGATCCAAAGAGATGTTTAGTCCGTATACATTGTCTTTGAGGCCAGCTGGAGACGTGGCAAACAGAAGTTATTTTCTGCAAAATGACAACTTTCCCAAAAAGCAATTGAGAAACAGCAGAGGTCAGTCCCATATTTATAAGCGGTCTGCAAAAATGTATTGGGTTAGGAGGTTATCTCCATTTGATGTTACTGCAACAAAATATGTCCCTGTAACCATGACTATAATAATTAGCACCTATAGAAGAATTTATTGGACCAAATTTTTGGGACAGCTAGACAGTGCTCAAAAAACAGGACTGTTGGGAGGTATGTTAAAATACATTTCATTGGCGGAGGCCAATAATAAGGCAAATATTCAGATTACAGACTTTAAATGCTATATGTTTTTGTGAAAGTACCAGATGTTTGAGTAGTTTATTCCCTTAAAAAAAGATGGAATGGTCCACTCCAAAGGAGTCAAATGAGACAGAAATTACATTTTCTAACTATTAAGGGAATAGACTGTTTAAAAAAAAAAATTAAACGTCCAACGGCTAACCTATCTGAAAGGAGCTTTGATTTTACTGTCAGAGCAGCAAACTTTAATGAGGTCCTTAAAGAAAATTCCCTCTTTACATTTATATTCTAAAAGAAATATTTTTTTGGTTGCGCAGACAATGTATATATTTTGTGCTGTTTTGACTTAATGTTAATGATTTTTATGATGGATGCATATTTCAAATGTGGATTTCCATTCTGTTTACAGGAATACAATATAGAACAACCTATTCGATAAGCCGCGTGGCCGACTGGAACCAACCTTGCGGTTCACCGAGACATCCGGTTGCCAGATATGAACTATTTCCACATCAGTTTTAAAAAAAAAATGTAAATTATAGGTTCCCATTAAAGAAATATTTTCAATGCCTTCTTTGTAATAAGTTTTGTATTATATAAAAAAAACATTAAATATTTTATTATTACTATGCTATGGAATTGTTAATATAGAAGTCTGACATATACATTATCAGATCACCACCAAGAAAAAAAAATGTATTGCACTAAGAACATTAGTTACAAACAGAACCCCCCCCCTTTACATTTGTAAGGGGGGCACCACATAATTTAAAGGGACCTCTTAGTTATCATATGCGTTAAAGTGCATGTGATATCTGGAGTGTCCCTATAAGTTTGTTCAAAATTTGTGACAAAATGACACAAATAATAATATAAATTACCCTGGTCACATTCATTTCTTATTTAATTGCCTAGTGCTGATCCATTATATATATATATATATATATAACTGAACAAATAAAAGAGGAAGCTAGTCATTTTCCACGCAGCATCGTTTTGTGTGATAGAGGGAAAATTAAAGACATGGTTATCAAATCCATTATTTTAACTGACTTCCTGGGCAGCCTAGATTATTTTTAGATGATTTCTACCACATTTTATGAAAGAATCCTCTTAAATAGAGAATAAAATGTAACAATGAACAAAACAATGTGTTGTTTACAACTCTAAGCTACTCTAAATAGTAACAGGAAGAGACATTGAAGCTGCTGTAAACGGCGGGGATTAGCCTGTAGACTTCAAAAGTTGCGCTTAAAGTTGATGCCCCTTTTTTGGGAACAACAAAAAAAAGACGTAAAGACGCATAAGCTTTTAAAACCTCACAGGTCTCTTCTTCAGGGGCAATGAATATGTTGGCCCAATTAAAAGTAGCATCATTGACTTACCGCAATACTTTGTTTTATTCAGGATAACCTTCAAAGTGTACTCTTAGCAATATATTAAAAGGATGTAACTCCATGACAATGTTATGACTGTACCCAAAGTGACGTATATAACAGTAATGTCTATGGACCAGATCACTCACAGGCAAACTGGTGATAAATCATCAGAATCTGTGAGCCATGGCCTATTCACACGTTGAACTGACTGTTAATTAAACATGTTTTTTTTTCCCAAAAAGTCAAGTTTATTTATATTATTTACATCGGATTTCTGAATTGTCCCTGTTATGTTACAAGCCAAAGATGCTATTTACAGATATTGCATTGGTATTTACCTATATGCATATATCATATGTAACATACAATTAAAAAGACACTGGATAACTACCATACTTTGGGTATAAATGTTTTAAAAATGTTACAATTGTATCAATCTCTCTCTCTTGTAACTGTAGAGCATTCATGTATCTTGTTAGTGACACATTGATGTCACTACATGAGGGCGCATGCAACTACCCTACTCTTTGAAGGTATCTCCATAGGGCTCAAAGATCCTGACCCTAGTAGTTGCCTACGATTGGGTATAAATGTATGTCCCATTTCATGACAGGTCATTCTTGAAACTCAAAGGTTGATCAGGTGTCTACACTTTCAGGACATCATTTTCACATGTTGGTGACCAGTATATGATGTGTAAAGTGTATTATGTACAGTTATTAGTAGGGGGTTAAAAATGGTTGGCAGTGACATAAAATAAGCAGAGCTTTTACCTCTTGTAGTCAGTATCAGCCAAATACATATGAGATTAAACAATACCAGGACCGCCTGAACGCAAGACAAAAGGGGCAGCCGCCCCGGGTCCAGTAATCCTTGGAGGCCCAAAGCAGCTGCCCCTTGAGCCCAGAACACCACCGGAACAGGGCACTTACTCGGTGGCTCTTCCTTAAAAAAGATCTCAACTCACCAGCTGTCTCTCTCTTCGGGGGCAGGCAGCCTCTTGTGCTCAAAGCATGTATGCAGTAAGCATGTAAGTCAGAGTGTCGGGGGTCACATCAGCTCCCGCGCTTAGACTCCAGAGAACGTAACTGTGCAAGCGCCAGACTGAGAGGAGACCACGTGGATGAAATTTGGGCAAGTCCTGCGTCTGTGTGCAATCTGGGTGCTGGTGCAAATCCTGGAGGAGTAGGACAGAGGTGTGACACAGTGAAGGAGGGGATAAAAGGACTTGGAAGGTGTGGGTTCAAATCACACGGGGGGCCCACACAGGGTCTCAACATCCAAGGCCGGCTCTGATCGCAACTCGCACATGCATTTCGGGTCACTCGTCAGATCGGCATAGAATTGTGCTCCTGCCCTGTGTGAGTCGAGTGGAGATGTCTCATGCAGAGTGTTGCTAGTGTCAGAAGGAGGGAACTACTTGTTTTCTGGGTTTTTTTGGTGTTGGGGTGGAGGGTGTGATTGCGTGCTAAGGATCGTTCGGGGGGGGGGTTATTGGCAGGGAAACAGTAGCCCACGGTTTAATCAATATTGAAGACGGTTAGTGATAATTATATTCCAGGTTTACCAATTATTTCTTCAACTTGCTTTACATTACATTAATTTGAAGCCTGATCAGCCGCACAAGCAGGTGGGGGTAAGGTGTCCTTAACTTTACATAACGCAGTTCCTTCCCTAACAGTTAAATACTGTTTTTCCTGGTTTAATTATCTTTTCATTTTCTGTACGAACATACGCTGTGGCCTCTTAGCATAAGAATATAGATAATAGGATCACATTACCCTCAGATAAAAGTGACTGTTAATTTGAAGTTGAATCTTCTACTGGGCCACTAGCTTTCATGACATTCAGTTAATTCTCTTCTCCATCTGATCTTTATATCTTTCCTAGTGTTGGCCCAATGACAATATTCCAAATGCTAGAAACAATGGTAGCTTTAGGTTTAATATGAGACATATTAATCACCATAAGCCAGTGCATTATATTGTACATAGAACACAAATAATGTGGGCATAGGGCTATCAACGGCGACAAAAAGACATCAGCAATCAATTCTTATGTATTTTAATTTCCAAATGAATAAGCGTCATTATACCTGGGAACGCTGCAGGTTTGACTTCGAGTCTCTTGGTGAGATGATGTTTCCCTGAGTCTCAGCCAACCTAATACAAAAATTATGGCTGCCTGCGAAACACAAAAACAGGGTTTTTCTATATTAATATTAATCTATATTAGTATTAATAATGTAAGACAAGTAGAGTTCTACATTTTCCTCTTTCAGTGTTTCATATTTAATGATGCTTTACGTATACCATAAACACATTAATACCGTTTATTAAATAGGCTGAAGAAGCAGTGAATGTATTTGTGTTATTTAATGTGGTTTTGTACATATATAATAATTTTTTATATATTTGTTTATTGTTTTTCTCCCCTGCCTCATCATGTTGCCGTGTCTCACACGTTCATGTTTTGTGAACTAATAATTGATTCTGCTTTAATGAAGTCATAACTCCCTTAGTTAGAAGCAGGCTGCACATTCTATTGCACACTCAGATAGCTTTTCGATGTGGATGTATCAGCATGAAGCTGTTCCTGATCGGGGTTATTATTTGGGTTCTTTTGGTGTCATCTGAGAGCTCAGAACATGGAGGTGAGTTTATCGGTTATTACAGATAATTTGGCATCAAGGGCTTTAGGGATGATTATATACCGCAACGACTGTTATTATTAACTCTATGATTTATGGATGTTTTATAGTTTTACAGCTCATTCTACTATTAACTATTTAACCCACCTCCCCATTGTATTTAAAACAGGTTAATGCCTATAATTGACAATTAGTTTTAAAACCAAATATATTTAATAATGTGTTATTCACACTAGATTATTAATATTGTGTAAATACCAACAAAATTACATTTTACAGATTACAGGGATATCCGGTTTATTAAAAGACCTTTTGTTTTTATTTCAGTCTGTGGAAACAGACCCCTAGTGGAGGATTTCCGTGGCTCCCGCGTGGTGGGGGGAAAGGATGCGGAGCCCGGTAACTGGCCCTGGGCAGTGAGCATCCAGGAGGACATTGACAACGAGTATTTTCATTTATGCGGCGGTGTTGTACTCAATAATTTGTGGGTTCTCACAGCTGCCCATTGTTTCAAAGATCGCGGCAAGTAAGTAAACAAAAAACAAACATGGCATACACTTAGGTCAATATGGGATTTATTAATGCCTGAAAAAGTAAATTCACTGATAAAATGTACTTTGGTTTATTCAGTGACTATCATACCTGGAGACTTGTGTTTGGCGCCAACCAACTTTCAGACATGGGGACAAAGGCTCAGATCCGAGCTATAGAAGAAAAGATTCAACACGAGAACTACAACCCGGAAACGGAGAGTAATGACATCACCTTGCTCAGGCTGAATAAGCCTCTGAAATTTGATGAATACACGCAGCCAGCGTGTCTCCCGGCCAAACAAGCCATTCTGGACAAAATGGACGAATGCTACATCGCAGGCTGGGGCGTCCTTAAAGAAGCCTGTAAGTATCCATAGACTTTATATATAAGAATAGACTCTCTCATTATCCCTGCGTGCTTATCTTCCCCTATCCATGGATTGGGCCCTTGTGGCACCTTTCTGGACACTGGGGCCTGGTGGCCCCATTGTAAGCTTTAGAGCCAGGTCACTCCATTCTAAGGGTGACGGAAGGAGCATGGGGTGGGAGGGGGCACCAAGATTTCTGAGGCCAGCCCTGTATCTGATAACTCTTTTATTCATCAGCCACTGAAACATCGGACGTCCTCCAGGAAGCTCCTGTGAATTTAATTCCAGTGGAACGCTGCAACCGTCCAACCTG
Source organism: Spea bombifrons (assembly GCF_027358695.1). Classification (NCBI taxonomy): domain Eukaryota; kingdom Metazoa; phylum Chordata; class Amphibia; order Anura; family Pelobatidae; genus Spea; species Spea bombifrons. Next base: position 98,801,260 of record NC_071090.1, read on the forward strand.
GTACAATGGAGCTTTGGGTGACTACAACTTGTGTGCCGGATATGAACAGGGTGGTATCGACAGTTGCCAGGTAAGCCCATTATTGTACTCATTCCCTTCTAACTCACGGATGATACATTGTTAATGTTTTTAACATCATGTACAGTTGTAGTAATTTTTAATTAAATGCTTTCTTTTCTTGATTCACACAGGGTGACAGTGGAGGACCTCTGATGTGTAAAAAAAGCAAAGCTAAGTTCTTCACCGTGGTTGGCATAACCAGCTGGGGCTCCGGCTGTGGCCAGAAGCAAAACCCTGGAGTTTACACCTCTACCCAGTATTACCTCGAGTGGATCTCTAAACACATGTCTGAGAAGACTGCATCCAAATCTTTGAAGATGAAGGCTGTGAAAAAAATCTGGCCTAAATTAGCTGAGAAAATCAGCCAAGCTGGCAAGAAAGCCCATTAATTTTTGGGTGCTCTGGAAGTAGAAGAATCAAATCTGAACCATCTCTTCACCAGAGGATTATTATTACATGTCAGCAATGTGTAGATTAGAATGATAAGATTAATAAATAGAAATGCATGAATAAGCCGTGTACTTGTGATGAACATGGAATGTTCTGGATGTGTATTGTTAGGATTGGCTAGTGTGAATACAAACGTGTATTTTGTGTGTATGACGAACTAAGGTATTTAATACAAATATTCATATAAACTGTTAAATTAAATTCGTATAAAATGTATTGCAGTTTAGTCGATCGTGCCCTGCTGCTGCTAAAACTATAAACTATATTGATTTTTCTTTGATATTTAAACATCACCAGAATTAATAATCTACCAAACCAAGAAGGTTATTGAGGGATATTTGCTTTATTGTACAAATTTGTGAATTCTGTGTGTGTGAGGTGGAAAAAAAAGAGAAGATTTCAAAATCAGAGGCATCTAATGTTCAGGGTTAATGAACATACAGTATGTAGACAACCTCTATCGGCAGCAAACTCACAAAAGATGGAGAGTTCTGGGTAGGATACCCCGGGAAGTTCACGGTTAGACTCCTTGCCAACTACCACTAACTTTCCACCCCTCACAGCCCCTGAATTTTCAATGAGTTTAATCTCTTGAATGGGCAGATGTCGCACTCAAGTCCTGCTTACTTCCAACCTGTTCAATTATATTTGGTGCTAGCCTTTCCATAATACATAGCTACCTCTACCCCTATCTGGGGGCAGGCATTATACTTTAATTTATCTGATTATACCACTGGTTCAAGTAGTTCTTTTGAAGAGCCGTACCTTACCAAGTCCCGCATCTCCCATACAGACTGGCACAGGCTCACTACATTTAAGAAGAACATTTCCAAAATTTCTTGGGATTGTCCTTTGTCATTTTTGCAATTGGATTAAAGAATGGAATCTGTAGGGGTTTTTTAAAAAATGTTTTTATGTAATCGGCCACATTAAGTGGAAACTAGCATCATAACCTTCCCTTAATGTTTTCCAACAGTGTACCTTCTAACCTCACGGATATTACCAATCCAGCCCTGTCAATCAACGAAGTCTATGGACAATTGCTTATGTATAGGTTGACCCATGCGTTCTTTCTCAAACCCCCAAAGGAAGCCTTCTGAAGTTGTCAAAGTTGTGATTCAAAGTATATTTTGCAGTAATAGGAAACATGGGTTCAACAGACAGAAAATAGCCGAAACGTTAAACCGATGTCTACCTAAATGTCCACCTTAATTACAGCACCAATGTTGACCTGATCTGCATAAATTATTCTTCTTCGTCAGTTCATAAGAGGTGCGAAAAGTGATATGCCATCATATATGATTTCCGAACTAAAGGTTTTATAAAGTACATGGAGGAGATTAACTATCATGAAGGCATGGAACATCATGAAGAAAGCAGTGATGTCTGTTTCTGTGCACACAGATATCCAGCAGTTTCTATGCCGGAAGTCCTGCGTGATCTCTTCATCAAGCAAGACTTCCTATATGAATGAACATGAGTAGTGAGTTCCACTAATCAAGGACCGATCTGTAGCATCAGTAAAGAACAAAAAACCCTGTGAGAGTATATATATATATATATATATATATATATATATATATATATATATATATATATATATATATATATATATATATATATATATATATATATTCCTCTTGAACTCTCAACAATACCTGAAAGGATCGTGACCAGGGTGCCTCCTCTGTGGCTCTGCCAGAGGAGCTGGATGGGGAGATCAAAAGATATCCCTTCGCCAGGTCTCTCTCGGCAGCGGCAGACAGACAGCCTCTCTTGCAGCCTGCAAGTATACGGAAGTCAGGCGAATGGGGGTCACATTACCCCGGCAGCGGTAAGTCCTGTGGTTGGAATCAGGGGTGCTAGGGTTGGTCTTTGGGGTGTGCAACTTATCATCTATGCCTGCAATTTAGGGGGTCAATGCATTTTTATTTGATCTATACTGCTGACTTTGCATTATCACACACACCTCCACTGGCCTGGAAAATCAGAACAGTCCTGCTTAAACAAGGACTGTTGGGAGGTATGAAACCCCCAATCAAGTGTCTTGATTCTGGAAATGCTATATATTTATGGGTTAAGCAATATATAGCCATAGATATACACAGGTGCTTTTAAATAGTATATGCTGGGTGTGCGCCAATTCTTGCTTTGTTGTATGTACATGTCGGTCATCAATTACTGGACAAATCTTAGAAGATATGCATTGCTGTTTCAAAGCCTTGAGTTTTTACAGTTAGTAATTGTATAGTTTGTAATTGCAATACCAAAGAACACATGAATAATATGCAAAATGATTTATGTCTGGAAAGCAGACTACATAGTGTATTTCACTGAGTCCATCAACTGCGGGTTGCGGGTTACTCAGTATTTTGAGTAGCTCGTGGGCAACTGCAGCCGAGTAATGTGGCAGGAGACCCAGTGGAGGTCTCTTCAGACTCCGCAAGTCCCTGACACCCAGTGATTATGTGACCAGCAAGAAATCCCCTAACTTCCATACAGATATTTAAATGTGATCACTATTCAATATAACATACATTTAAAATGATAGCTCGAGGTCACACATTTCGCTCCCTGCCGTCAGAAGGGAGGATAGCCAGTACATCCTTAAGAGGTAAACACATTTTTCAAAAACGTAAAAAACCCACTTACCTGATGTAGAAACTGTAACGCTGCAGGTGCCCTTCTCTTCTGTGATCTGAAGATTCATGCCACTGATTCAGCCTGGGATTAGAAAGTACCAGTCAGTAAAATGTTAGCAAAGAGGGCATAAACAAATTTGCTTGGACCATTACATAAAGCATTTTTTGTCCCCACAAAGCTGCATGAATGTTATGGCAGGTAGCTGTATATCCAATTAAAATTGCGTCTGTCCTGGGATAAAAATACTGCCAATGCACAGGGCATTACAGTGTTTATAGGCTGCATTGTGTTTTAACTGCATATGTCTAAGACACACACAGCCTAAATGCTTGTAACTGAGCTCCAAACTACCCAGTATCTGCGCTGGCTAGCCTAGAGCTCAATGCCGCAGGGTCATCCAGGGGTCCAGGAAGGAAATGTTGGTGAGTGACCAAACATACAACATATCTGTCAGACAGGACAGAGTAACTGCTGCTTCACCAGCACACAAAAGCATAACACATGTACATTAATACACCCATGCATACACAAATATGTACACAGAAGCACAACTCCATACATTCATACACAGACATTCACACACACATACGTAGACTTAGACACGTGCCTTCACACAGACATGCATGCAGAATGCACCATCGACAAGTGTTTTGTTTCTGCTGTGCAATGCATGCAAATGTATACCTGGCACAGCAGCAAGTGAGGGGCCTTGCCACGACAGGCCCTGGGGCAAATGCCCCTTTCACATTGTTAATATGCCTCTGTTAATATGGTTTGGTGGAGTCCCAAAACAGCCTGAGACAGTTTATACCAATTCTTAAGGATTAATAAAGCAAACCAATATTTGTTAATTGCTGCAGTGCAATGTATGCATTGGTCTGCACTGCAGAGCTGAAATACAGTTGTACTGGGTGAGGTGGAGACCTTTGTGTCCTTAATAAAATCATGACTTTACGTCATGAGACTAGTAAAATCTTAGAATTTTATTAAGGACACGGAGGCTCCTATTATAGTGCAATTTCAAAGCTGATCAACCAAACGTTCAGAAAAATGATGGATAGGGCGAAGATAGAATTCCCGAAATGTAGTGTCAGAAGACCAGTCCGCAGCCTTCAAAATATCCTCTATACGACAACCAAGGACCGCAGCTTTGGATGCCGAAGAACTCCTAACAGAGTGTGGAGAAAAGATGGAAGTATCAATGCCTGCCCGATGTAAAATCCACTTCAACCACCTGGAAAGCGTGGAAGAAGAAACAGAAGCATGAGGCCGTCTAAAAGAAATAAACAAGGGAAGAGATAAGGGATCCCTAAGATCCCGAGTGCGGTTCTCATATTCCCGAAGACAAAGAACAGGACAGAGGAGAGGACGAAGAGGAAAGGACAGATAAAAAACTGTTTTGATATTGGTCTTAGTCCTCCTAGAAATATCGAGCAAAACACCATCTGGACGGTAGACCTTAGCAGAAAAATCCAAGGCCCTGACATCAGACGCCAAGTAAAAGTAAAAGTTTTGCCGATAACTCCTTAAGAGAAAGCTCATGATTAGCAGACCAAGCCTCTAGGAAACGAAGAACAACATTAACGCCCCATGTAGAGGAGTAACGGGGCACAGGGGGTCTGGAAAAACGGATACCCTTGAGTAACCTGCATACCAAAGGATGTTGGCCAATAGGAACCCCATCAAGAGGAGAGCGGCCAGCTGAAATGTCCGAGCGATACAAATTAACCGTACGATACGCTTTGTTGTCATGAAAGAGATCCGTAAGGAAAGACAGGACCATTTTCAAAGGGGCGGAAACGGGATCCAATGACTTGCCCAGGCACCAGCGAGAACAGGATCGCCATGCTGAAGTATAGGCTCGCCTAGTACCCGGGGCCCATGCATCGGCCAGGAGGAGGAGAGTTCGTTGTGAAACACCCTCGACAGACCAGGGTCCCCGGAAACACGCCAAGCTACCAACTGAAGCTTGTTCAGAAGAATCAGTTTGTGCGGGCGAAAGTCCGGGTCGAGGAGCAGGTCCCGGAAGGAAGGGATAGGCCTGGGAAAATCCGTCGACGTTTCCAACAGTTTGGGAAACCAAGGTTGAGATTTCCACAGCAGAGTTATCAAACCGAGGGATGTCTGTGTTACCTTTCGCCGGCGGGTCTGTCCAGGGAGCTCCTCTGCTGCCGTCCTCGGTGCTATGGAGGTGCACACACGTGCACGCTGTCATGGCGGCCAGGAATCCTTACCCAGCAACTGCGTACGTCACGCTAGGGGGCGGGTCCTCCCGCTTTTTATCTGATTGGCTGATTATTGCCTGCAGCTGTTTGGCACCAAATTTAAACCCACTGCTCACTCTAATCTGAGCCCTTGTGTGGTACAAACGTTATCACTGTCTCAGTGTGCTATATTCTGATTTACTGGTTTCCTGACTCCTGCTTTGTTCCTGACTACTCTTTGATCGCCGCCTGGATTGACTTTGGATTGCTTTTTGGACTTTGCCTGTTTGCTGCCTGCCTCGACCTTGGACTGTGACCTGTTTATGCTATTGGAACTTTCCTGCTGTTGTCCCACTATTCCTCCTGCTACTACCCGTCCTGATATCCTACCATTCTGCAAACGGGACCCGTCTCTCGTCGAATTGTTACAGTACACAAGGGCCATTTAATGGATCCCGCAGAAATGGATCAGCTGTTCCGGTCACAGGAGGCAAGAATGCAAGGACTGGATCATCGTATGGATCAATTGGCGCAAGCCCTGCAAACTCTCCTCACACGCACTGATCCGCTGGCAAGTACCGCTACTCCTCCTGTTAACCCACAAGTCACCACACCGCCTGCTGCGGCTATACCATTGCGCCTACCACCTCCACCTCGTTATGGAGGGGATCCCAACACCTGTAGAGGTTTTCTTAATCAGTGTGCGATCCAGTTTGAGCTAATGCCTTCTATGTTTCCATCTGACCGAGCCCGCGTCGGCTATATTATTTCACTCCTGACAGACCGAGCCCTAGCCTGGGCTTCGCCTCTTTGGCAAAAGGAGTCGCCTTTAATCAATGACTACCGTGACTTTGTGGCTACCATGCAAAGAATCTTCGATTTGCCAGGTCGTGAGGCCACAGCTTCTGCATCGCTCATGTCTCTCCAACAAGGCTCCCGTTCCTTAACAGACTACGCCATAGAATTCAGAACGGTAGCCGCTGAACTGGGTTGGAACAATGAAGCCCTAGTTGCTGCATTCATGCATGGCCTATCTGAGAAGTTAAAAGACGAATTAGCAGCCAGAGATGTGCCTGAGGACCTGGAGGATCTAATAACATTTGTATCCCGCATAGATCTCCGCCTCAGAGAGCGACAATCACAAAAGGAGAAACAAAGGAAACCTCTTATACGGCTAGCTCCCCGTTTCTTCAATTCCACACCCCAGAGACTAGACCCGGAGGAACCTATGCAATTGGGTGCTACCTCCTTAACTGAGCAAGAAAAGACTCATCGTCGCACTGAAGGCCTCTGTCTGTACTGCGGAGGTAGGGGACATTTCGCTAGATATTGCCCGAACAAGCCGGGAAACGCCCGCACCTAGGTAGGATCAGGGGACCTACTCTGGGTGTTCTTTGTATCTCCCCTGAGCACCAGATGAAACGCATGACGGTTCCAGCCTCATTATCTTGGGAAAACACCAGGGTAAACGTAGAGGTACTCATCGATTCCGGTGCTGCCGGTAATTTCATCGACTCCACGTTTGTTACCCGGTATAATATACCGCAGGTCAAGAGACATACACCACTGACATTGGAGGCAATTGATGGTAGACCTCTAAGCCCTTCCACTGTTACCCATGAGACAGAGGCCATCGTCTTTCATGTAGGAGCACTGCATCAAGAGGTTATGAACTTCAATGTGATTACATCTCCTTCCTGTCCTGTGGTGATTGGATTTCCTTGGCTCCAGAAACACAATCCGACGATAGACTGGAGAACTGCTCAAATCGTGTCTTGGGGTGAGGACTGTCAAAAACGCTGTCTTTGTAAAATCTCACCCGTACACAGTGTCACTATCTCTCCTCTCTCCACCAGAATTCCGAAACCGTATCAAGCATTTGCGGATGTTTTCAGTAAGAAGGAAGCGGATCGCCTACCACCCCATCGTCCCTATGACTGCCCAATCGATTTGTTACCTGGAACCACACCTCCTAGGGGCAGGGTATATCCTCTTTCGAAACCAGAGAACGAGGCTATGGAAGCCTACATCAAGGAGAATTTGGAGAAAGGCTTCATCAGAAGGTCCACTTCCCCGGCAGGAGCGGGATTCTTCTTTGTGAAAAAGAAAGAGGGGGATTTAAGACCATGTATTGATTACCGTGGTTTGAACCAGATAACAATAAAAAACAAATATCCCATACCTCTGATTCCTGAATTATTTGACCGTTTAAAGGGTGCTACTATCTTCACAAAACTTGATCTCAGAGGGGCTACAACCTTGTACGGATACGTGAAGGACATGAATGGAAGACCGCCTTCAATACCAGGTCAGGTCACTATGAATACCTGGTCATGCCATTCGGGCTCTGCAATGCCCCAGCAGTGTTCCAAGACTTTATTAATGATTGCCTCAGAGACTATCTCTCCCAATTTGTTTTAGTATATCTTGACGATATCCTAATATATTCACCAGATCTCCAGATGCATCGCCGGCACACTACCCTTGTTCTTCAAAGATTAAGGGAGAACGGACTCTATGCTAAACTTGAAAAGTGTCAGTTTGAGGTTTCCAAAGTTGCTTTTCTTGGTTACATCATCAGTTCGTCCGGTTTTGAAATGGATCCTACCAAATTGAATGCCATCCTTCACTGGCCTAAACCAGAAGGCTTAAAACCTCTTCAGCGATTCTTGGGCTTTGCAAATTATTATAGGCGTTTTATCCGGAATTTCTCACGGGTCGCAGCTCCTCTCACAGCCCTTACTAAGAAGGGGGCTGACGTACACAACTGGCCTAAAGAAGCATACCAAGCTTTTCAGAAGCTCAAAAAGGCATTTACCTCTGCTCCGGTCCTGGTTCACCCTGACCCGTCTCTTCCTTTCACCCTTGAGGTCGATGCCTCAGAGAGCGGAGCGGGAGCTGTACTATCCCAGAGGAAATCTTACTGTAGTCCGCTACACCCATGTGGCTTCTTCTCTAAGAAATTCAGTTCATCCGAAAGGAATTATGATGTGGGAAACCGGGAACTCCTAGCCATCATACTTGCCTTGGAGGAGTGGAGACACCTCTTGGAAGGCACCACCATCCCGATAACCATCATTACAGATCACAAGAATTTATCCTATCTGAGCACAGCTAAACGCTTAAATCCACGACAGGCCCGGTGGGCACTCTTTTTGTCACGCTTTCAATACATCATTACTTACAGACCCGGCTCCAAGAATACCAAGGCTGATGCTTTATCCCGTCAACACGCTACTATCATGGAGGAGGAAGAGATCGAAAAAGAACCCATTATTCCAAGGAACAGGATACTGGCCATGGTTAAAACAACACTTGAGTCTCCTCTGATAACCAGACTTAAGGCTATGCAACACCATCTTCCTACCAACCTACCACAGGGAAAATTGTTTGTGCCCATGCGGGAAAGAATCCCTCTCATGTCTATCCATCATAATACTTTACCTACTGGACATCCAGGTGTTTCTCGAACCATTTCCTTGATCAAAAGATCATACTGGTGGCCTACCATGAATAAGGACATCAAGGAATATGTGTTAGCCTGCCAAGCCTGCGCCAGGGTGAAGACACCTCGCTCACTACCTTCTGGTCTGTTACAACCACTTCCTCTACCCGAACAACCTTGGACCCATCTATCGATGGATTTTATTGTGGACCTGCCGCCTTCCAATAGATATACTACTATTTTGGTTGTGGTCGATAGATACTCGAAAATGGCTCATTTCGTTCCACTTCTTGCTTTACCTACAGCGGCAGCACTTTCTTCTATCTTCATAAGAGAGATCTTCCGATTGCATGGACTACCTAAAGAAATTGTCTCAGACAGAGGGAGCCAATTCGTGTCAAGATTCTGGAGAACGTTCTGCTCTGAGATGGGAATCAAGTTATCGTTTTCGTCTGCCTACCATCCCCAATCCAATGGGGCAGCGGAGAGGACCAACCAATCACTGGAACAGTACCTACGCCTTTTTATTTCAGACCATCAGGACAATTGGTCCGATCTTCTTCCCTGGGCCGAATTTGCCTTCAACAATGCTACTCATGAGTCCACTAAAACATCTCCGTTCTTCTGTTGTTCCGGTGTACATCCACGTTTCCTACCTGACTCCTTCCAAATGACTAACATTCCTACTCTGGATGACAGATTAGCGGATTTAAGAAGGACCTGGAATACAGTTCGGAAATCGCTACAGCAGGCTACTGAGAAACAAAAGAAACACGCAGACAAAAGAAGAGGTGGAACACCCTCATATCTCCCGGGTGACCGTGTATGGCTATCCACTAAGAACATTAGGTTGCGTGTCCCTTCATCCAAACTTGCCCCTAGATACATCGGCCCTTACAAGATCCTCAGACGCATCAACCCAGTGGCTTACGAGTTGCAACTGCCTCCAACTCTTAGGATACCCCGGGTATTTCATGTGTCCCTCCTGAAACCCCTTCACTGTAACCGGTACACCACTCTGGATCCTGTTCCGGATAAGGTCCAGGTTGATGGTCACGAAGAGTATGAGGTGCGTTCTATACTGGACTCCCGTTTCCACAGGGGCTCTTTACAGTATTTGGTCCATTGGAAGGGTTATGGACCCGAAGAACGTTCCTGGGTGTCGGCCAAGGATCTTCATGCCCCACATCTGGTGAAAGGTTACCATCGCCGCTTTCCTTCCCGTCCTGGTTGTGCCCGTCCGGAGTCCGGCCCTTGCGGAGGGGGTTCTGTTACCTTTCGCCGGCGGGTCTGTCCAGGGAGCTCCTCTGCTGCCGTCCTCGGTGCTATGGAGGTGCACACACGTGCACGCTGTCATGGCGGCCAGGAATCCTTACCCAGCAACTGCGTACGTCACGCTAGGGGGCGGGTCCTCCCGCTTTTTATCTGATTGGCTGATTATTGCCTGCAGCTGTTTGGCACCAAATTTAAACCCACTGCTCACTCTAATCTGAGCCCTTGTGTGGTACAAACGTTATCACTGTCTCAGTGTGCTATATTCTGATTTACTGGTTTCCTGACTCCTGCTTTGTTCCTGACTACTCTTTGATCGCCGCCTGGATTGACTTTGGATTGCTTTTTGGACTTTGCCTGTTTGCTGCCTGCCTCGACCTTGGACTGTGACCTGTTTATGCTATTGGAACTTTCCTGCTGTTGTCCCACTATTCCTCCTGCTACTACCCGTCCTGATATCCTACCATTCTGCAAACGGGACCCGTCTCTCGTCGAATTGTTACAGTCTGGAACCGTATCATATGCAGAATCGTCCGTGCAATCATGCTGAAAGGTGGGAACGCGTAGAGTAGGGTCTTCGGCCACTATTGGAGAAATGCGTCCGTGGCAATCGCCAACTGAAGAACCTTGGCAGTTGCGAGTTCAGGCGAGACGCGAACAAGTGGATCACCATCGGACCCCATAGACATTGAAGTTTGGAAAAGACAGAAGGATGAAGGCGCCAATCTCCGGAATCCCTGAGAAAACGCGAATTCCAATCCGCTGTGATGTTGGAAAGACCGGGAATGTGAACAGCGCTCACCGAAATTCCATGAAAAAGACAGTATCTCCAGAAATCTCTTGCGAGACATGCCAACAGTTTGGATTTTTGCGCCCCCAAGATGGTTGATATACCGCACCGCTGTTACGTGGTCCAGCTTGAGAAGGACGGAAAAGGAGGCCCTGGGAGGCGCTAGACTCCGGATGCCAAAAGAGCCGGCTAACAGTTCCAGGCAGTTGATGTGAAGAAGGGATTCTTCTGAGGGCCATCTGCCGCCTGTAGATATAGTCCCGTTGCGCGCTCCCCAATCATGTAAGCTTGTGTCCGATTCTATAACCACGTCTGGAGTGGTGCCGAAGATGGCCCTGCCATTCCAAGCTTCCATGTGGGACAACCACCACATCAGCCCGTCTCTGGATTCGGCGTCGAGAGAAATACAATTTTCGTAGGAGGGAACCAAAGATAGTGAAGAAGTTCGTAACCTTTGCAGCGCCCGGTAGTGAAGGGGGCTTGGGAATATGGCTTGAATGGAAGAGGACAATAGCCCTATCATCCTGGCAATCTGACGCACGGTCACTGTCTCCAAGCGCAGCAATCGCCTGATCTCCTTCTTGATTGCCACGATCTTGGATTGTGGAAGGAAAAGAGACTGTCGAACTGAGTCTATCCAAAATCCCAGAAATTCCATAGTCTGTGAAGGAACGAAGCATGATTTTTCTCCATTTATGAGAAAACCCAGGGACTGGAGAAGGTGAAGAGCCCAACCGAGGTGTGATTGGAGGAGCGAAGGAGATTGAGCTAGAATGCGGATGTCGTCCAGGCAGATTATGAGACGTACTCCCCGAGAACGAAGGAATGCCGCTACCGGTTTCATGACCTTCGTAAAGCACCACGGGGCCGATGAAAGACCGAAAGGAAGACAGGTAAACCTCCACTTCTGACCTTCCCAAATGAACTGAAGGAAGTTCTGGTGAGAGACTGCGATCAGGATCGTGAAATACGAGTCTTGAAGATCCAGCTTCACCATCCAATCTTCCGGTAACAAGAGGTCCCGGAGACAATGGATCCTTTCCATTTTGAATTGGTGATACACCACAAACGCATTGAGGGGTTGGAGATTGATGACCGGACGGGAACCCCCTCCTTTCTTTGGAACCAGGAAGAGACAACTGACAAACCCCGGAACGAGCATGGGGGTTGGTAAAATAGCCCCTTTTTGATAAAGCGACCTTACCTCGTCTGAAATCAGGTGGCTCTGAAGTAGTGGAAACCTTGGGGAAGGAGGAAGTCAAGCCTGTCGAGGAGAAACAGTTCTAACTGATAACCCTTGACCGTATTCAACAGCCAAGCGTCTGAGGTAATTAAATCCCATACGTAATTAAATCCACCTTCGTGGGAAAGAGAGAAGGGACTTGCCGTAAGGGCGTCTAGATGAAAAGTACCCTCTGGAACCTCTGGTGGATGCAGGGCGACCTCTGGAAGGAAAGAAGGGCGTCGATCTTTGTTCAGGGAGAGCTGGACGTTGAGAGAAGGAGCCCCTGCTTCGTCCGGCCCCTGCAAAAACTCTTGGGGCGAAAACTCTTTTCATAGAGGACTGAGCCTTATCGAGGGCAGTAAAGGTCTTTACAAATGAGCCAACATTCTTAACAAACGAGTCCCCAAATAATAGGCCTTTGGCCGAAGGACCCGGCTCCTGAGTAGCCATATTGACCAATTTGGGCTCAATTTTAATCAGGATGGACTTTGGTGATGGAACATTGTAGCATCCAGCAGAGACTGGAAATCCTCTGAGGGCAGAGGCTGAGCATCATCAGCATGGATGAACCTGCAGCCCCAGCAGGAGCAGCCTGGTCACCAAAATGATCCATGAGACATAATAAAAAACGGGAAACCACTAGAAAATACCGGCTGAGAAAAGAAACAATGGGTTGATTAACCCGAGAGAAAAACACCTGACTAGAAACGAAGGAGCTGAGACGTCTGCCGGCGAAGAGCAAACAAAGATGGCCGCCACACGAGTCAGGGCGCATGCGCGCACCGGACTCGCCGGCTGAGAGCGAAGCCGGTGACACGGAAGCTCCGAGAAGAGCACCGCAACGTGGGCAAAGAAAAACGGAGGAACCAGAAAAACAAGAACATTGAATTAATTGCTTTTATTGTGTTAGGCATGCTCCTGTCTATTTATTATTTTATGCATACACATGATAAAATGATACATGATGATACATGATACATGATAAAAAGCATGAATCAGAAAAGGCTATAAACAGGAATCGAGTCGCCCGTATGCAATACTTTCTACGAAATGAAGACTAGCCTTTTCCGTAAACTGTTGCGTCACGCAGTGCTGTAGGGCTTATGAAGTGAAGTTACAAAAGGAACTTCAGCTCTTCACAAAGGAATCTTAGTGACCCCACAGAGAGGTTACACAAGTTAATACTACTTCAAAATACGAGGAAGAAGAGCACAGGAGAAATTGAAGCAGACGTGAAAGGAAGCGGAGTAGATGAAAGTTTGGAAATTCAAGGAAACTTTGAAAAAATTGGCCAAATATACAAAAGCCCTACTGACATCACATAAGAATGCACAAAAAGTATTGGTAATTTATACTGCAAATATTATATATGGAATACACCCTAGTTATGATGACATGAGTGGAAGAGTAGATTACATTTTATGCCGATTCCGTAGGCTTTAGGATCAGTAATCAGAGTCGTTAGGATACATATGAAATCACAAACCGATACAAAAGGAGAAGAGGTCCCTGCTCTTAAGAGCTTACAATCTAGTCAGTTGAGGGGGAAGTGAAACAGTGGAAGAGGACTGCTTGGATGAGGATGGGTTGAGTTGGATAGCTATCACAAGAGAGTGGAATGGTATTTTTGTTGTTTGTGTAAGTATGTCCAAATGTTGGGAGATGTTTTTCAGGGGAAGGCTGCAGGATTTGGTGAGGGACTGGATGTGAGGGATGAAGGATCGAGCAGAGTCAAGTGTGACACCAAGGCAGCGATCTTGGTCTGTAGGCTGGATGACGGAGTTGTCAACAGATAGAGTTGTCAGGAATTGTGGCCAGAGTGGATGGTGGGAAAACTATATGTTTAGTCTTTGAGCTGTTAAGCTTCAGGTAATACCATGTCATCCATGATGCAATTCAAGAAAGACAGTTGCTGAGGCGAGTTAGAAGTAAGGGTGAAAGGTCAGGAGAGGAGATATAGATTAGGGTCATCTGTATATAGGTGATATAGAAGATAGGAGTTGTCCAAGTGAAGAGGTGTAGATGGAGAAGATCAGAGGCCCAAGAACTTAACTCTGAAGGTTCCGCTGCATCCAAGACCCAGAAGCACTAATATATAATAATATTATATGAAGTTGTGATAACTTTGCATCTTGATTGGTGTTTCCCTGGCTGGTATATCACAGCTGCAATCCCTGCATGAATATAGGCGACTTCATTCAATATACTACTAACCACTTAACTAGCATTGCTTTTAAAAGGGCAGTTATTAGAATACTTTAGTCTTTCACCTTTAGGTTCACTACAACAGAAAGTTTGTGATGAGCTATTGTAGGGTTAATATTCAAAAATTCTCCAGGTCAGCTCATGGTATGGCAATTACAGATGAATTAGATATCTGTTATGCATTTCACCCTATGATTATAGTGTGTTAAAGGCAGTTAAAATTAACTATACAGTTTTATGTGAGGAGCATCCCACAGTAGGCTACTCCCTATTCTGTGGTAGTGGCTTCATGAAGGAATGGAGCTAGCCATCTGTACATAGAGACGGGGCTAACTGCACATAGGGGCAAGGTTAGCCCCCACAATCTTAAGCGGGCAGGGTGTAGGATTGGAAGGTGGATGTGGCTAAATGTTGTTCCCCTGTTTGGAGAAGAAGAAAGTGACTCAGAGACTTGGATCAAAAGCAAAGAGTTGAAAACAGAATTTTCCCACTTTCCTTCTAGGTTGGAAGCAGTTCTAGCTTTCTAAGAATACAGTATTTTCAGGCAGCTGCAGATTAACCATGTGTATGTGTTCTAGTTCTATTATCTTAGCCTGATCTACACCCTACCGCAGATCAGGGGGTATATGAAGGTATTTATTAATACATATGATCACAGGGAGCTAAGCCATACAAATGGTTGGTCTGCCCAAAGAATTTCTAAGCACTGATAAATCAAAATTAGGGTGATGGCGCCCTAAGAACCAATAAAAAAAATGCACCCTTTGTGTTTGTTTTCATGTTCATCTGAATACGAATGCACAGGTCTACTAATAATGTTAATTGCGTGAGGAATTCTCCACGGATTTCACAAAATTAACCTCTGTGCTTATGGTAAGAACCAGTTCGGAATGAGAACTAGAATGACAACTTTCAGTGATGATTGACATAAATGTATTTAATGATTGATAAATAATCCAGTTTTCATTGTTCTGATGTAAAATGTCTCTGAGACATAATTCTACTTAGAACAGACATCCAGACTTCACTAAACCAAGTGGGGTTATTTCCCTTTAAATGACTGCTCTCCATGCCTTATTTAATTAGATAAATATTCTTTTAAATAGGTAAATCCTTGTTAATATCAGCCAGGATCCTTGATTGTGCAGTTTCTAGGTAGGTCTATGAAAAAAATCTAATAAAATAATACAAGCTTTCAGATCACCTTATTGCACTTATTTGTTACTACATTTCATCATCAGTAACAAGACGTGTAAGCTTTTGGTGTGAAGGCCAATGCACAATGATCTCTGAGATATGACATCCTATCTAAGATTTCTGTTCTGCATTGCTGCCCATCTCAAAGGCCAGAAGAAAGTTATTCCACATTTTCAAGACTGTCATATTTAAGTCACACTTTTACTATACAGGGGCCACTCTAAGCTTTTAGGGACCCTAAACTAATAGATTTAAGGGAGCCCTATCAATAACGAAAGTGGTGAACTGTATAACTATACATACAAAAGTTTCGCAATACCTCTGATTTCAAGTAAAACACAAAAGCGATATAACTTTATGAGAAATCTGTATCTCTCCTTCTATGAGAGGGCCCCCCCTTAGACCAGTGTGGCCCTAAGCAGCTGATTATATGGTAGCATCACCTCTGATCCTATAATTTAAGCCTCTGACCCTCTAGTGGACTTCTGGCTTGTTAAGCACCCCGTGTATCATTCACAGAGCCAACGCTGGAGCTGACTGGTGGTAACTACATACTGTCCTACATGGAAAATAGCTGGCGGGCGGGCAATGGGCCAAATACATACAATGGGATTCTGCAAGGGGAACACCATGTCAATTTAAAGGGATTTCTCAGGCATCACATGCATTAAAATAGATATGATGGTTGGAGTGGTACTTTAATTGCGTTATTCATTACATTTATAGAAAGCCCCCTTTATCTTGGATTTAAAGTTACACTTCCTGTAGCATCGGTCACCATTATTCGCGAGAAGCTTTTGAACCTGTATGTTCTCATCGTAACATCTTTTAATATTGCATGTAGCTGCCTTCCACAGGATGTTATACACGAAACTGCTCGCCCCCGAATCAATGGAAATACGAGTAAACAATACATCGGGAAGTTTTTGTTGTACCAAATGAGTCATTTTTCTGTTTCATTTTGGGAGGGGTTATGTATTACTGCAGCACTTCAAAAATTCCTAGAGGCATGCTTGTTACCTGTAATCTAGGATAATTACATCTAAAAAGTCTGTTGACTGTGTAATACACTTTAAAATATTTATAGATGTTGACCAGGAAAAATGAACGGCAATTAACATTTCATTTACTTGCCTTGTGCTTGAATTGCCGACTGAGCTTTTCCAACTCAATAAAATAGGTTGACTAATGCCTATGGTTTTCATGGACTTGAAGAACACCAGTCTAGTTGCCTTGAGCGAGGTTGTCTCGGACATTTCCCGAGCTGGTGGTTGAGTTCACCTTATTTAATAGATGGGTTGCTCAAGTTAAGATCACTTGAGTCAACTTACTTGACCAGAAGCGGCACATCTTTTTAAGGCATCACTTTACCTTTAAAAACCCCACAACTTTTTGAATATGGTTCACAACTTTATGTACTCCAGATATTGGTGACGGGGAAAGATGAAGTTATGGGAAATCTTAAAATTAAGTAAATACTGGGGAGGACTAAGTCCTTTTGTTGATGGGCTACTTTTATATTTCAGAATGCATTTCAATCCATTTTTATATGTTTAGTAGAGGTTCATGTTTTTTAGTTTGTTAGATTGTTCTACTATATTTTATGTGTCATCGGCTTCGGCTTTCCTCTGTATAATATTTATTTTATACGTCCTTAGGTCATTGCGTGCTTCTGAATTGGGGAAAAACATTATTGTGTGGTGTGTTTCTTAGAATGCGAGGGAGTGCGTGCCGGCCACCAGCTAGAATGGAAAAACACCAATAAAAAGTTTTGTGGTTTAATTACGAAATATAATTTGTCAGCAAACAATCTGCACATATCACTGGTGGTAAATTTCACTCCAAATCCCAAGCGTGATAGAGATCAAAATAAAAGGGGAACTTTTTGTGTAATTCCATCCTATTTGAAGTCAGAGGCATGCACGCACTGAGTAATACATTACAATATTCCCAAATATTGCTTTGAAACCTCTGCTGGTTTAGAGAGAATGAAGGTTTTACTTGTAAATAATGACATGTATGCATCTTACCTTTACATATTGTCTGTAAGAAACCAGATGATTCCATCATCTCTTAACCTACCATGATGGGTTAAAACCTCATCCTTAAACACAAAGGAACCTCCACAGTGAAGTAATGGGTATTTCTTTTTAATTGTTTAAGTAAATTGTAAAGGTGCTATATGCGAGCTTCACTTTCTTGATAGATAGGCAGGATACCCGGTGCTCTCTCTCTTCTGAGGCTCAGAGATGAGTAGCCCATCTTTATGGACAACATGTGCCATGATGCTTCGTCAACCTTCAGGCAGCCTGAGAATCATGGGATATGTTTGCCCCTATTTGTACCAGCTCCTCTCCACAATGTGTGAAGAGAAGCACAGGCAGATACGCATGACTGTGGGATAACAAGCTATCTTATCCAGTATATACCGTATAAAGATCATTTCATAGTGGTGGGGCAACTGAACGCTGGGTAACTCACGTGACCCGTGTTTACCATGTGTCCGCATATTGACTTGTGGCAAGTCTTTGAATGCACGTAAGCTGCATATAATGTGAGCTATAATGTCAATATAATTTACCAAATAATCAAATCTAGTCGTGCCAAATAAATCATTATGTTTCTTCTCCTTCCATTTTAGTTTCATCCAAAAGTCTTTGGGGAAAACTATATTAATTTTATTGGAACTACAAAGCTTAAATTGTGTCTCTGATTAAGAGGACAGGCCCTTTGTGGGCTTATGATAAACTCCCATATCTGGAGATTCAGGTTTCAGATATAAACAGCAGTTTCTCTAGAATATTAGAAAGCATTAAACTTAGGAATGTAACTCAGCCTGATATTTCAGTGATAAAATCAGACTTATTTTCTCTTACAAAGACTGGTTGAGCACATATATGAAATCATTGTTAGCTTCAGTTCTAAATTTCCACCTGTTAAATCAGGCCGATATCCCTTCCTGTCTATTACTTAGTCCTGAGCATGGGCTCTCTGTTACTACATGACCCTTCTCTGTTTTATTATCTTTGTATGAATACAGACAGGCCATTTGACACGCTGGACACATGCTTGGCCATACTTACCCAGATGCAGGAGCGCACAGCTAGTGACTGGATATGCACAACCACACAACACGTGAGAATAAAAAGTGCCAAAGCCGCCTCATGGTTGCCAGTCTGGCCAGTGGCGTAACTACAGGGATCACAAACTGCGACTTGTTCCTGTCTCCTTGTGTCGGTTCAGACTTGTTCAGAAAGGGCCCTTCTGACCTGGATTGCTCCATTCTGGGCCGGAAGGACCCTTTCTAAAACAAGTCTGAACTGGCACTGGGAGACAAGAAAGCAGCAAGGTCACATTATGTCACCCCCCTGACTGAAACCTGCAGGAGAGGTCATGGGACATTTATGTTTGTATGTATGTGAGCATGAATGTCTATGTATAACTGTGTGCAAGGATATCTATGTATATGTATATGTGAGCATGAATGTCCGTGTATGAGCATGGATGTGTAAGTGGTGTGAGAAGGAGTGTGTTAGTGGGTATGAGTAAGTATATGTATAAGCACAGATAAGTTGTGTGGGGGCTAGGATGGCACTGATAAACTGCTTGGGGCAAAGGTGGTACTTACAAGCTGTTTGGGGGCAAAGGTGGCACATGTTGCTTGGTGAAGTTGGGGGCCCTGGGGCAATTTTCACACTGGAGCCCTGTAGTTTTTAGTTACGCCCCCGAGTCCAGCCCTGAATATAGACATGAAGAAACACAGCGTTTTTTTTTCTTCAGAACTCCATACCAGTAAGCGCTATATCATTTGTTTCAATCTCCGTTCCCGTTCATCCCAAATGTGTTTGATGGGATTGAGGTGAGGGCTCTGTGCGGCCGGTCAGCTTCTTCCACACTGATCTCATCCAACCATGTCTTTATGAGCTGGGGCACAGTCATGCTGGGATAGAGAAGGGTCTTCCCCAAACTGTTCCCATAAAGATGGAAGCATAGCATTGTCCAAGATGTCTTGGTTTATCCCCTTTAGCATATCAAGGCATTTTGTACAGTGCTCTGCTCCAACTTTGTGGGAACAGTTTCTTGAGTGCACAAAGCAAGGTCCACAAAGACATGGTTGAACAGTGTGAATAACAAACCAAAGAGAACTTAAATTCTACTCCAGCTTGGAGACAGACCAGTTACCAATAACATAAACCAAGTTGGTTCAAACAAAAATATATTTTTTTATATAAAATACCCTTTTCTAGGGACCAGGAGCTAACTGCCTCCTCTCATCCATGTCAGACACCAAATGCAATCAGAGGCTGTGTTTTAAGCCATTGCAGTGCATGTCCATTACAGTCACCCGACTGGGAATAAAGAGCCCTCTCCAATGTGCTACTCTCTAATTCTGCCCAATACATATATTAACACTTTACATGTATACTATGGGAAAATGTATCCTTGACTCCAGTTCTGTGGATCTGAATGAATATGCTTCATTTTGCAAAGTTGCTGATTATTGTTGATTGGCTGCCTTGGGGGAAGGACAAGGGCGAAAACTTCAAGACAGGAAAGTAATTAAATAACATGGATCTCAGCTTCCATGAGGTTATCTTTTAGAATGTGTCTTCAAAATAATTACACCTAATGCTAAGCATAAATCATAAGGGAGTTTAAATAAATGCACTTAGTATAGGTAAGGACTTTAACAGCAACAGCTCATCTTAAACCAGTACAGTCCAAATTAAACGCAGCCCGCTGTACATGAAAACACCAACCAGATTTCTAGGTAGGTCTATTAAAAAAATCTAATAAAATAATACAAGCTTTCAGATCACCTTATTGCACTTATTTGTTACTACATTTCATCATCAGTAACAAGACGTGTAAGCTTTTGGCGCGAAGGCCAATGCACAATGATCTCTGAGATATAAGATTTCTGTTCCGCATTGCTGCCCATCTCAAAGGCCAGAAGAAAGTTATTCCACGCTGTGTTTTGTTTATAACATAGTTATGAATGAGAGTAACACCATCTCACATCTCACCATCGCATGCAGGAGTATACTTGCTTACACGTTGGGACCCCATACCTGATTTACGAGCAGCACTACCTCTTCTAGTTGATGCCCTTCTAAGCTGAGGAGCATGGGCTGATCTTGGGGCCTATCTTATTTCTCATGTCAAATTGCGCAGTCTCTCCAAAATTACCCTGTTGCTCACTTTTGCTTCATGAGCATCTGTCCTTAAAGGTGCTGTTCCACCTAGGGTGCCTCATAAAATATCACCTGATAAGTGCTGCATCATGTAAAGAGAAGTTGAAGAAAAGGATCCGCCATTTTGTTTTTCTCCTCAACGCTCCTTGTCACTTAAAAACAGCATTAAAATGTTTGTTGAGATTCTCTTTCTTTCTTCCAACCCATCCTCTGTCTATTACATTGCAGCAGTCTGACCTCCTACAACCACCTTGGCCCCTTTCAACTAGAAGATCTTCACACAAACACCCCTCCAAGATGTCAGAAAATGGCAGACAGCGAGAGCAGAGCAGTGCCGAG
Source organism: Spea bombifrons (assembly GCF_027358695.1). NCBI lineage: Eukaryota > Metazoa > Chordata > Amphibia > Anura > Pelobatidae > Spea > Spea bombifrons. Next base: position 98,822,285 of record NC_071090.1, read on the forward strand.
GGAACAAATTAAAACGCCCAGCTGAGTGTTTCTGAAAAAAGAAACTTCAGAAAAATGGTAGATTGTTTTAAAACGGTAATACGATCAGCGCCTTTAAATGATGTACTTTGATTTAAAAATGATAGCTGTTAAATCCTACAAGACAGCTACATGTATCCATATCTTAAGAATGTCACTAATACTACCACAGGGGTGGCAATACGACATGACTCAAACATCCTCTTTCCGCTGAGCACGGAAAGATGTGGGATATTACCGTAATAGAGCCCGGATACCTTTGCAACTTTTACCTGAAGCATGTAGTGATGTAATTGCACTTATTGAAGAAAAGATGACGACTGAGTACCGCCCTACACGGAACCCAGAGCATATTTATAAGGAGAAGCCTGACACCTGACACTAGCACAAAGCACCCCGAGCTACCAGGAGACAAATCGTGGCTTGCACAGGTAAAGTAAGAGGATCCATGTAGGGGTGTAAGTGTAGCAGCTTAACTACTGTTGACAGATGTATTTTTTTCTGGAACAATGAAAGAATGTGAATCACCAGCGATGTGAGCTGAATTAGATGTTTTTGAGAGAACAGGAGTGGTACAGAGACAGACTTACTAAGTTATGGGTCTTCAATCCTTCATTTAATAACTGCTGCTAAGAGGTGCTACAAAGCATTGAAAAAAATTAAATGACATGTAAGAGATTAAGGATATATTTTCATTTATTTATGCTGAGTAACAAAAACCAAGTGAGCAACGGAGAGTGTGGGGTCGCTAGGTCTGGTTTCCAAATGTAGAACAAATTCAATGTCTTAACTATTTTGACCCAGTCTAGCTTTAGTTGAACGTCATTTTCCATCCATCCACTGCCTTTTCTTGAATGGTTTTTTTTTTTTTTTTTTTTTTTTAAGTATAAGAATCAGCATAATCAAGTGATCAAGGTAGCTATGTTCTTCCCTGTGTCTAAACTGACAATGTGAAATGGATGTAATTTGACAAATTATTTTTTTTATGAGGAAAATAGTAATTTTTGTTAATATGATAAATGTGTCATTATTCTCTGTTCCTTTTTCTTCTGCCTCGGTGCTTATGGTTTGTTTTGTATCTGTACAAAGAATATACATTGTTTTTTTTATTATTATTATCTAGGACCACTACACACTCTCTTGTTTTCCCTTCACAGAAATTGGTATCAGTATATCAGCCTGCTAACACCGCAGTAATGGGTCTCCCACCAGCAGCATGGTGAGTATCACACAAGACGCTGTTAAAAATCAACTTCATGGTAGGAAGAGGATCATCTTTAGGTTCTCTATTCAGAAATTACCGAACATAGGGTGATAATGTGTCATAATTACCCCTGCTCAAGTCAGCACATATTGGAAACATTGTTTCCTGGCAACTCCTGGGTCTCACTAGTTGGCTAAGCTGAGCCCTCACTCACTTAACGGGAAGGCGACTTGGAGAAACCCGCTTCTGGGACAGTGCTTTGAGTGGACTTTTGCATGAGGTGGTGGATTCCAAGGGAATGGTCTAAACCATAACCATTCCCACTAAAATGTATGTCTACACGTTTTTGGCCACAGCCTGCCTGTTTTCAGGCATATGCCACCAGTTTGTGCATTACTCTTGGTAATGTTAGTCTATATTACGGTATTTCATGATTGGCTGGTAGAAGACTTTTTTTTAATAATAGTTCCATAAAAAAAAAAAATCTGTTTTTTTTCCCCCCAGGAAAAATGAAGAACTTTCCTATAAAAGATTTGGCTCTTCGCCAACAGAGGTAAGGAAAATATAATGTGTGAGATACAAGAGTCACAGAAGCATGATCGCTGCACTTTACATGGCTTTGCATGATGTGGCTCTGGAACACTAGGTTCCAACAACGTCAATCTAACGTCAACGGCCTGTGTTAGGAGACGCTGCCGAGAGCTCGGAGCTAGCGGTCTGCGCAACAAGCGGAAACATTATCCACACTGGTGATTCCTACACCTAACCAATCTATTAGCATATATTGGAGGATAACCACCACCTCTGTGCTTAATTCCAGCACATTGCTATAGTGATATCACACATTTATTTTATCTACCCCTCTGTTGAAGCCGAAAGGTGAAACATGTTAGCGCAGGGCAGCTGTTCCTCCTCTCTGGCAGCCGGTGGACGTCGGCGCAATGTGCTCAGACAACCTCCACTGCTGCCAGCACCTCAGCCGGGGCTTCTACAACGGAGTGCCGGCGTGACATGACCTTCCAGTGCTCTGTCATAGAACCCCCAGCGGAAGTACCGGCCAGTAGCAGTGGAGGTTGTCTGAGCACATTGCGCAGACGTCCACCGGTTACCAGAGGAGGATTCAGGTCCACTGCTGCGCTGTGGGGTATTCTCCTCTCTGGCCGCCGGTGAAGATGATGCGCTCAGACAACCCAGCTGCTGCCGGCACTTCCGCTGGAGCTTCTATGACGGAGCGCCGGAAGCGGAAGTGCCAGCAGCAGCGGAGGTTGTCTATGCGCATCGCAAAGATGTCCATCAGCTGCCCCCACTAGACACCAGGGAGTCTGGGGATGCATTGGTAAGTCTGCGGTGGAGCAGAGTGGCATATCTAGGGGATAGAGTACCATATCTGGGGAGCAGAGTGGCATGTATTTTTTATTTAACAATATTTTTTTTCTTTAAAATGGCACCAAAATCTAAGGGGGCACGGCCTAAATTCGGGCCAATATGGTATATTTATTGGAAATACATTTGTAATCTCAAATCTTTAGTGCTGACCACTATTGTATCAATAGCTGTATAATTATCTTGGGGTTATCTGGGAACAGCCACAATCAGGTGGTATTCAGCAGCCTTTTTTCTTTTCTCAGTAACCACTATACCCACTCCTGACACAGGCCTTCACATGGCACTTTATATTAAGGACTGGTCAAAATCAGGCCTGAATGTTCTCTTCACGCATCTGACTCTGATAAGGGGTAGTAATAACTTTTTCATATCTAAAGACTGCATGTTTACTTACCTAGCCCGTCACACATATTAAGTATTTTCTGTAAGTCAAATTGTTTTGTTATATACTACTTATTATGTCCTGTTTACTCACTGTACAGCGCTACTGAATATGATGGTGCTATATAAAATAATAAAAAGAATCCTGAGGTTTTTTTTTTTCCTATTACTGTTTATTCTTGCTTGTCTACAGATGTCCACAGACATTGGCCTACGACAGAATTGGCTTTTAGCTAACCAGGTTCTTTACCCAACACCTCCCTATGCATCACTGAGGGAGAACATAGCCAAAGTTTTCATAGTTCCTGTTAGGAAACGGAGATTCTTGGATATGATAAAGAAGTTTGATCTAAATGGTAAGTTCAACTAAACATCCAGGGCTAGATTTACACTACAGCAGCCACCCCTATGCATTAACAAATAAATGTGTGTGTGTATATATATATATATATATATATATATATATATATATATATATATATATATGCAATAAGCCTCTATTAAACACACACACACACACATATATATATATATATATATATATATATATATATAAAACAATTCTGGTGTGGTATGCTCTAGCTCCAAAACAAATAAATAGGTTACAGAGTATAAAAATAATATATTTAATAGAGGCTTATTGCATCAATATTTAAAATACATAATTGAACATATAAAAAACAATTGATATAATATACAATTTGCCAAACAAATGCCAGTGACCTGACGCGTTTCGCCCCTCATCAAGAGCTCTTTGATGACTCTACAATGTGGGTAGCGGGTAGACCTCTGTGAATGCCCCACTTTTAAAATAGAATTGAACCTGGTGAGGGATATACACAGTTTTGAATTAAATCCAGCTGCACTATAATGAATCCAGCCATACTATACTCCTTTTACTCTGCAAAGCAGGCCTTACAGGTTACAATGTCTATATTATTAAGCCAGCTCTAAAAATCCTCTGAAGAAGCCCCTTAAGGGCGAAACGCACCAGGTCACTAGCATTTGTGTATTTGTTTTGCCAATTGATTGTATACCATATCAATTGTTTCTTATATATTTAATTATGTATTTTTATACTCTGTAACCTGTTTATTTGTTTTGGAGCTAGCGCATACACCAGAATTTAAAGATTTTGCATATTTTTCTTTTTGCTCTTTAGGGAACACTACCAACTGGTAGTATTGCAGCAGTTTCTCTATTACATTTTTTTCTCTGTTGATTCTTTGTTTTATTTTTCCTTTATATATATATATATATATATATATATTTTTTTTTTCATTTACCTGATTTATATTACGGTGCAGACCAATACACTCTTGAATTAACTACTAAATGGTCAGCACATATTATTCAATTTGGGGGGGGGGCAATCCTGGTCACATTCTGCCTTCTACTGCTTACCATCAAGTAGTTTCCTCATGTCACTGTCAGTCAGAAGAGCTGGGTCACTGAACATGAATGGCTGAAAGAAATAAAAAACAGATCATTCTGCGGCAAACCTAGGAATTTCCAAGGTAGTGGACAGGGACCTCTCTCTTGCTCCAGATGAGAGGCAGATCAGAAACATCTTGCTGCCTCCAGCAGGTGAAAAAAGCATTGCCCTGTGGTCTGTTACTCATCAGCGATATCCACAATGGTCCCAGATAAGCGCTTTAGCTGTTGGGTTGTTTCACACTTTGCATAATGTTTATTGCAGGAGAAAAAACTATGCATAACAAGAATAACAAGTGAATGTTCTTTTATATATATATATATTTTTATTTCAGATCTCAGTTATGTGTATTTTTCTACCAGTGACAACGAGCATGAATTTATTGGCACTAACACGCCAACTCCTATTATGGATATTTTCCAGAAGTCATGTGTTGTGGAAAATGGCACGCTTTGGGCAAAATCATTGCAAGGCCAAAATGTGAACTTAAAAGGTTAGTTCTATATTATATCCTTTTCACTAAATAATCTGGCAAAAAGTTATGGTAGATTTTTTTGGGAAAAACAGCCAAATGCTGTTTCCTGCCTAGAGAAAGAACAAACAGACCCAGAAAGCAGGACTTCACATGGAGCCTCCAGGTCAATTATTATTATTATTATTATTATCCTTTATTTATATAGCGCCAACAGTTTACGCAGCGCTTAATACAATACATAATTTCAAGGGATATGACAAGACAAGATTTGACAGACTAAGATAAACCGATACATTTGGTGGAGAGAGCCCTGCTCGCAAGCTTACAATCTAGAGGGAAAGCTTACAATCTAGAGTCAAACCCAGAGTTAAGAAAAAATGTTGGTGCGCTAAGCTAGTCTCAGGCTTAAATAATACAAATGTATAATATGAGGCCTACCAAACAGTGTGAGCATGTTGCAAATGCAGCTTGCTGTCCAGGGGTTAAATGGGAGGAGGTTTAATTGCACCTCCCCCAACACATTAATAAGGTTTTGGTAGCAGTATAAACTGCTTTGTGTGCCCACTGTGTAGGAGGTGAGAGTAGGTTCTCACCCTATTGAGAGTGTGCCTTGATGTGGCGGGTGAGCTTAATTTTGCTTTGGCCAATTCATATAACCAAAACCTCTCATTTATATTATGTTTATATATCTGTTGCCAACTTTATTAGGGTGAGAAGCGCAGACAGTTTTTGTTTTTGTATACAAACCCACAGAGTTCTCAGGTATATTGATGTCTGATGCATGATTTCTGAGCACACATGAGCATACCTGGGAATTTCACAGGCTGGATTTCCAAGAGCTGTCCATCTCCTCCATATGAAAGCTGAAAAGAAACAAAGCTGGGTAGGTGGGAATAGTTGTGCTCCGTGCCCAAGTGACCCTGTTTAGGAGGGAAAGCCCCTCTTTCCCAACCTGATATCTCACTTTTCCTTCAGTTTATGAAAGGGGTGAAGTAAATGAGCACGAAGGGGGTGAAGCTCAAGATCTCCCAGCGATCAAAGGACTACCGTAGAGCCCTGTGGTTAACTGGAAACCCCAGAGCCTCAAGAGCTAACACAGAGAGCTGGATTGCAGATACAGACGGCCCCTCTATTAAAGGATAGGCTTTATTTACCCAATAACATAGCGATGCTGGCCAGGTGTGCTTTATGTCCTATTTACTAACAGGGATCGTATGCTTTAATCCTGCAGCAAAATTTATCATTGGCATTGGCAATTTAGCACAAGGAGAGAAGACCCCTGTTAGTTTAAACATCTATAACACAAACCTATATCTCTCTTACCAATCTGGCAAACTTCAAGTACAGGTGAGTGCGAAACACTTCGATGTACAGTGCAATAGCAAAGGAATTTCAGTATACAATAATTATATCGAATATTATTATGAACAAAAACACAAATATATAAAAATGAAATGAGTTAGCATTTAACACTTAAAAATAAGGACCTATGGAATAGATTAAAAAAAATGTTGGTTTATATTGTGGAGAGCTTAGTTTTTAATACTTACATTGTTTCTGTGTTTTTCTTTATTTTTTTAGCCAGAGACTCAAAACGCCATTAATTACACCAGCCCGGATGCCCAGAAGTTTTTTTTCTTCGTTACACAAACTGGTTCTGTAACCTATTCATTTGAGCCGGTTACGGCCCCAAATTGGTTCCTCAGCACTAGCTCTCAAGGAAACTCGCCTGTTACGGTTCAGCCGCTCTCTGCCAATTCCTATAATAAAGAATTCAAGTTTGACCCAGGATATTTTATTCCTGGTGTTTCTGGGAGCGTTAGTAGGTTTGATAGACCTTTACAAGAACAGGAAACGTTTGGTAAGTCTATTCCTCATATGCAAAGAAAATATAGTAAAGAGGTGTGTAAAATATGGCAAAATACCTGCTTGCCACTCTTTAACAGGGACGATCCTGTTACCTAGAAAAAAAATAACATTAATGAACAGAGCACAACAATCTATGGCAGGTTAAGTGTTCTGCCACATCCTATAGTGCTATAAAATATTTCTAATCCAGGATTCTGCATAACCTATTGTGAGAACTCGTCTAACGCTCCCTAGTTCCTGTTTTCTGGATCACTGTTTAATGTCCCTAACATCACCCTATAGAAGAATGCGTAGTAAAGTACTTTCTGAGTACATTAGTATGAATTCTTCCAAAACGAAAAAAATAAATAAAAAAAACAACACTTAACAACACTTAACACCTGCTGCTGCAGCAGCTACTCTTCATGGTCTAGCTATTCTTGCTACTGATTGGCTGCTTGTAGACAAGGGCAGGATGGGGCTCCAGGTGGTCTACCATAAGAGGTTAAACAGCATGCCAATGGAATGTTCCTGCTTATTGTTCCTCTCCTGAAAACAGGATTTAAGATGGCCTCTTCCACATTTACATAGGTTTATTTACCTTAAAAAATTAAAAAGTAGGATAAAGCGTCACATCTGCTACCATGGTGCTCTTCATAGGGATAATCCTCAGGTTGAGGAAGAACGTGGTATGAATGAGTCCATGATGGGATAATGTAGGTGTTTGCTGTAATACAGACATGTGTTCTTGTTTTAGGTGACGTTGACCAGTATGTTCTGAATGGATCCAAAGAGATGTTTAGTCCGTATACGTTGTCTTTGAGGCCAGCTGGAGACGTGGCAAACAGAAGTTATTTTCTGCAAAATGAGAACTTTCCCAAAAAGCAATTGAGAAACAGCAGAGGTCAGTCCCATATTTATAAGCGGTCTGCAAAAATGTATTGGGTTAGGAAGTTATCTCCATTTGATGTTACTGCAACAAAATATGTCCCTGTAACCAAGACTATAATAATTGGCACCTATAGAAGAATTTATTGGACCAAATTTTTGGGACAGCTAGACAGTGCTCAAAAAACAGGACTGTTGGGAGGTATGTTAAAATACATTTCATTGGCGGAGGCCAATAATAAGGCAAATATTCAGATTACAGAATTTAAATGCTATATGTTTTTGTGAAAGTACCAGATGTTTGAGTAGTTTATTCCCTTAAAAAAAGATGGAATGGTCCACTCCAAAGGAGTCAAATGAGACAGAAATTACATTTTCTAACTATTAAGGGAATAGACTGTTTAAAAAAAATAATTAAACGTCCAACGACTAACCTATCTGAAAGGAGCTTTGATTTTACTGTCAGAGCAGCAAACTTTAATGAGGTCCTTAAAGAAAATTCCCTCTTTACATTTATATTCTAAAAGAAATATTTTTTGGATGCGCATACAATGTATATATTTTGTGCTATTTTGACTTAATGTTAATGATTTTTATGATGGACGCATATTTCAAATGTGGATTTCCATTCTGTTTACAGGAATACAATATAGAACAACCTATTCGATAAGCCGCGTGGCCAACTGGAACCAACCTTGCGGTTCACCGAGACATCCGGTTGCCAGATATGAACTATTTCCACATCAGTTTTAAAAAAAAAAATGTAAATTATAGGTTCCCATTAAAGAATTATTTTCAATGCCTTCTTTGTAATAAGTTTTGTATTATATAAAAAAAACATTAAATATTTTATTATTACTATGCTATGGAATTGTTAATATAGAAGTCTGACATATACATTATCAGATCACCACCAAGAAAAAAAAATGTATTGCACTAAGAACATTAGTTACAAACAGAACCCCCCCCTTTACATTTGTAAGGGGGGCACCACATAATTTAAAGGGACCTCTTAGTTATCATATGCGTTAAAGTGCATGTGATATCTGGAGTGTCCCTATAAGTTTGTTCAAAATTTGTGACAAAATGACACAAATAATAATATAAATTACCCTGGTCACATTCATTTCTTATTTAATTGCCTAGGGCTGATCTATTATATATATATATATATATATATATATATATATATATATAACTGAACAAATAAAAGAGGAAGCTAGTCATTTTCCACGCAGCATCGTTTTGTGTGATAGAGGGAAAATTAAAGACATGGTTATCAAATCCATTATTTTAACTGACTTCCTGGGCAGCCTAGATTATTTTTAGATGATTTCTACCACATTTTATGAAAGAATCCTCTTAAATAGAGAATAAAATGTAACAATGAACAAAACAATGTGTTGTTTACAACTCTAAGCTACTCTAAATAGTAACAGGAAGAGACATTGAAGCTGCTGTAAACGGCGGGGATTACCCTGTAGACTTCCAAAGTTGCGCTTAAAGTTGATGCCCCTTTTTGGGGAACAACAAAAAAAAAGACGTATAGCCGGGGCAATGAATATGTTGGCCCAATTAAAAGTAGCATCATTGACTTACCGCAATACTTTGTTTTATTCAGGATAACCTTCAAAGTGTACTCTTAGCAATATATTAAAAGGATGTAACTCCATGACAATGTTATGACTGTACCCAAAGTGACGAATATAACAGTAATGTCTATGGACCAGATCACTCACAGGCAAACTGGTGATAAATCATCAGAATCTGTGAGCCATGGCCTATTCACACGTTGAACTGACTGTTAATTAAACATGTTTTTTCTCTCTCAAAAAGTCAAGTTTATTTATATTATTTACATCGGATTTCTGAATTGTCCCTGTTATGTTACAAGCCAAAGATGCTATTTACAGATATTGCATTGCTATTTACCTATATGCATATATCATATGTAACATACAATTAAAAAGACACTGGATAACTACCATACTTTGGGTATAAATGTTTTAAAAATGTTACAATTGTATCAATCTCTCGCTCAAAAAAAAAAAAAAAACCATCTTGAAAGATCTTGTTACTGTAGAGCAGGGGCATCCAACCTGCGGCCCTCCAGCTGCTGCAGGACTACATCTCCCATACTCCTCAGCCAGCCCCTTAGCTGAGCATTATGGGAGTTGTAGTCCTGCAGCAGCTGGAGGGCCGCAGGTTGGACACCCCTGCTGTAGAGCATTCATGTATCTTGTTAGTGGCAGATTGATGTCACTACATGTTGGCGCATGCAACTACCCTACTCTTTGAAGGTATCTCCATAGGGCTCAAAGATCCTGACCCTAGTAGTTGCCTACGATTGGGTATAAATGTATGTCCCATTTCATGACAGGTCATTCTTGAAACTCAAAGGTTGATCAGGTGTCTACACTTTCAGGACATCATTTTCACATGTTGGTGACCAGTACATGTAAAGTGTATTATGTACAGTTATTAGTAGGGGGTTAAAATGGTTGGCAGTGACATAAAATAAGCAGAGCTTTTACCTCTTGTAGTCATTATGAGCCAAATACATATGAGATTAAACAATACCAGGACCGCCTGAACGCAGGACAAAATGGGCAGCCGCCCCGGGTCCAGTAATCCCTGGAGGCCCAAAGCAGCTGCCCCTTGAGCCCAGAACACCACCGGAACCGGGCACTTACTCGGTGGCTCTTCCTTAAAAAAGATCTCAACTCACCAGCTGTCTCTCTCTTCGGGGGCAGACAGCCTCTTGTGCTCCCCGCATGTATGCAGTAAGCATGTAAGTCAGAGTGTCGGGGGTCACATCAGCTCCCGCGCTTAGACTCCAGAGAACGTAACTGTGCAAGCGCCAGACTGAGAGGAGACCACGTGGATGAAATATGGGCAAGTCCTGCGTCTGTGTGTAATCTGGGTGCTGGTGCAAATCCTGGAGGAGTAGGACAGAGGTGTGACACAGTGAAGGAGGGGATAAAATGGACTTGGAAGGTGTGGGTTCAACCACACGGGGGGCCCACACAGGGTGTCAACATCCAACGCCGGCTCTGATCGCAACTCGCACATGCATTTCGGGTCACTCGTCAGATCGGCATAGTATTGTGCTCCTGCCCTGTGTGAGTCGAGTGGAGATGTCTCATGCAGAGTGTTGCTAGTGTCAGAAGGAGGGAACTACTTGTTTTCTGGGTTTTTTTGGTGTTGGGGTGGAGGGTGTGATTGCGTGCTAAGGATCGTTCGGGGGGGGGTTATTGGCAGGGAAACGGTAGCCCACGGTTTAATCAATATTGAAGACGGTTAGTGATAATTATATTCCAGGTTTACCAATTATTTCTTCAACTTGCTTTCCATTACATTAATTTGAAGCCTGATCAGCCGCACAAGCAGGTGGGGGTAAGGTGTCCTTAACTTTACATAACGCAGTTCCTTCCCTAACAGTTAAATACTGTTTTTCCTGGTTTCATTATCTTTTCATTTTCTGTATGAACATACGCTGTGGCCTCTTAGCATAAGAATATAGATAATAGGATCACATTACCCTCAGATAAAAGTGACTGTTAATTTGAAGTTGAATCTTCTACTGGGCCACTAGCTTTCATGACATTCAGTTAATTCTCTTCTCCATCTGATCTTTATATCTTTCCTAGTGTTGGCCCAATGAAAATATTCCAAATGCTAGAAACAATGGTAGCTTTAGGTTTAATATGAGACATATTAATCACCATAAGCCAGTGCATTATATTGTACATAGAACACAAATAATGTGGGCATAGGGCTATCAACGGCGACAAAAAGACATCAGCAATCAATTCTTATGTATTTTACTTTCCAAATGAATAAGCATCATTATACCTGGGAACGCTGCAGGTTTGAATTCGAGTCTCTTGGTGAGATGATGTTTCCCTGAGTCTCAGCCAACCTAATACAAAAATTATGGCTGCCTGCGAAACACAAAAACAGGGTTTTTCTATATTAATATTAATCTATATTAGTATTAATAATGTAAGACAAGTAGAGTTCTACATTTTCCTCTTTCAGTGTTTCATATTTAATGATGCTTTACGTATACCATAAACACATTAATACCGTTTATTAAATAGGCTGAAGAAGCAGTGAATGTATTTGTGTTATTTAATGTGGTTTTGTACATATATAATAATTTTTTATATATTTGTTTATTGTTTTTCTCCCCTGCCTCATCATGTTGCCGTGTCTCACACTTTCATGTTTTGTGAACTAATAATTGATTCTGCTTTAATGAAGTCATAACTCCCTTAGTTAGAAGCAGGCTGCACATTCTATTGCACACTCAGATAGCTTTTCGATGTGGATGTATCAGCATGAAGCTGTTCCTGATCGGTGTTATTATTTGGGTTCTTTTGGTGTCATCTGAGAGCTCAGAACATGGAGGTGAGTTTATCGGTTATTACAGATTATTTGGCATCAAGGGCTTTAAGGATGATTATATACCGCAACGATTGTTATTAATAACTAAATTATAATTTATGGATGTATTATAGTTTTACAGCTCATTCTACTATTAACTATTTAACCCACCTCCCCATTGTATTTAAAACAGGTTAATGCCTATAATTGACAATTAGTTTTAAAACCAAATATATTTAATAATGTGTTATTCATACTAGATTATCCATATTGTGTAAATACCAATAAAGTTACATTTTACAGATTACAGGGACATCCTGTTTATTAAAAGACCTTTTGTTTTTATTTCAGTCTGTGGAAACAGACCCCTAGCGGAGGATTTCCGTGGCTCCCGCGTGGTGGGGGGAAAGGATGCGGAGCCCGGTAACTGGCCCTGGGCAGTGAGCATCCAGGAGGACGTTGACAACGAGTATTTTCATTTATGCGGCGGCGTTGTACTCAATAATTTGTGGGTTCTCACAGCTGCCCATTGTTTCAAAGATCGCGGCAAGTAAGTAAACAAAAAACAAACACGGCCTACACTTAGGTCAATATGGGATTTATTAATGCCTGAAAAAGTAAATTCACTGATAAAATGTACTTTGGTTTATTCAGTGACTATCATACCTGGAGACTTGTGTTTGGCGCCAACCAACTTTCAGACATGGGGACAAAGGCTCAGATCCGAGCTATAAATGAAAAGATTCAACACGAGAACTACAACCCGGAAACGGAGAGTAATGACATCACCTTGCTCAGGCTGAATAAGCCTCTGATATTCGATGACTACACTCAGCCAGCGTGTCTCCCGGCCAAACAAGCCATTCTGGACAAAATGGACGAATGCTACATCGCAGGCTGGGGCGTCCTTAAAGAAGCCTGTAAGTATCCATAGACTTTATATATAAGAATAGACTCTCTCATTATCACTGTGTGCTTATCTTCCTCTATTCATGAATTGGGCCCTTGTGGCACCTTTCTGGACCTTGGGGTCTGGCCCCATTGTAAGCTTTAGGGCCAGGTCGCTGCATTCTAAGGAAGAAGCATGGGGTGGGAGGGGGCACCAAGATTTCTGAGGCCAGCCGTGTATCTGATAACTCTTTTATTCATCAGCCACTGAAACATCGGACGTCCTCCAGGAAGCTCCTGTGAATTTAATTCCAGTGGAACGCTGCAACCGTCCAACCTGGTACAATGGAGCTTTGGGTGACTACAACTTGTGTGCCGGATATGAACAGGGTGGTATCGACAGTTGCCAGGTAAGCCCATTATTGTCCTCATTCCCTTCTAACTCACGGATGATACATTGTTAATGTTTTTAACACCATGTAAAGTATTTGTTTCATAAAACACTGCAGAGGAACATCCAAGGATGTAGTAATTATTAATAGTTTTCTTAAGAAATGCTTTCTTTTCTTGATTCACACAGGGTGACAGTGGAGGACCTCTGATGTGCAAAAAAAGCAAAGCTAAGTTCTTCACCGTGGTTGGCATAACCAGCTGGGGCTCCGGCTGTGGCCAGAAGCAAAACCCTGGAGTTTACACCTCTACCCAGTATTACCTCGAGTGGATCTCTAAACATATGTCCGAGGACAAGAAGCCTGCATCCAAACCTTTGAAGATGAAGGCTGCGAAAAAAATCTGGCCTAAATTAGCTGAGAAAATCAGCAAAGCTGGCAAGAAAGACCATTAATTTTTGGGTGCTCTGGAAGTAGAAGAATCAAATCTGAACCATCTCTTCACCAGAGGATTATTATTACATGTCAGCAATGTGTAGATTAGAATGATAAGATTAATAAATAGAAATGCATGAATAAGCCGTGTACTTGTGATGAACATGGAATGTTGTGGATGTGTATTGTTAGGATTGGCTAGTGTGAATACAAACATGTATTTTGTGTGTATGACGAACTAAGGTATTTAATACAAATATTCATATAAACTGTTAAATTAAATTCGTATAAAATGTATTGCAGTTTAGTCGATCGTGCCCTGCTGCTGCTAAAACTATATTGAATTTTCTTTGATATTTAAACATCACCAGAATTAATAATCTACCAAACCAAGCAGGTTATTGAGGGATATTTGCTTTATTGTACAGATTTGTGAATTCTGTGTGCGTGAGATGGGAAAAAAAGAGAAGATTTCAAAATCAGAGGCATCTAATGTTCAGGGTTAACGAACATACAGTATGTAGACAACCTCTATCGGCAGCAAACTCACAAAAGATGGAGAGTTCTGGGTAGGATACCCCGGGAAGTTCACGGTTAGACTCCTTGCCAACTACCACTAACTTTCCACCCCTCACAGCCCCTGAATTTTGAATGAGTTTAATCTCTTGAATGGGCAGAAGTCGCACTCAAGTCCTGCTTACTTCCAACCTGTTCAATTATATTTGGTGCTAGCCTTTCCATAATACACAGCTACCTCTACCCCTATCTGGGGGCAGGCATTATACTTTAATTTATCTGATTATACCACTGGTTCAAGTAGTTCTTTTGAAGAGCCGTACCTCACTAAATCCCGCATCTCCCATACAGACTGGCACAGGCTCACTACATTTAAGAAGAACATTTCCAAAATTGCTTGGGATTGTGCTTTGTCATTTTTGCAATTGGATTAAAGAATGGAATCTGTAGGTGTTTTTTTTTTTTTTTTTTTTTTTATGTAATCGGCCACATTAAGTGGAAACTAGCATCATAACCTTCCCTTAATGTTTCCAACAGTGTACCTTCTAACCTCACGGATATTACCAATCCAACCCTGTCAATCAACGCAGTCTATGGACAATTGCTTATGTATAGGTTGACCCATGCATTCTTTCTCAAACCCCCCAAAAAAAAGCCTTCTGAAGTTGTCAAAGTTGTGATTCAAAGTATATTTTGCAGTAACAGGAAACATGGGTTCAATAGACAGAAAATAGCCGAAACGTTAAACCGATGTCTACCTAAATGTCCACCTTAATTACAGCACCAATGTTGACCTGATCTGCATAAATTATTCTTCTTCTTCAGTTCATAAGAGGTGCGAAAAGTGATATGACATCATATATGATTTCCGAACTAAAGGTTTTATAAAGTACATGGAGGAGATTAACTATAATGAAGGCATGGAACATCATGAAGAAAGCAGCGATGTCTGTTTCTGTGCACACAGATATCCAGCCGTTTCTATGCCGGAAGTCCTGCGTGATCTCTTCATCAAGCAAAACTTCTTATATGAATGAACATGAGTAGTGAGTTCCACTGATCAAGGACCGATCTGTAGCATCAGTAAAGAACAAATAACCCTGTGAGAGTACACACACACATATATATATATATATATATGTGTGTGTGTGTGTACTCTCACAGGGTTATTTGTTCTTTACTGATGCTACAGATCGGTATATATTCCTCTTGAACTCTCAACAATACCTGAAAGGATCGTGACCAGGGTGCCTCCTCTGTGGCTCTGCCAGAGGAGCTGGATGGGGAGAGCAAAAGATATCCCTTCGCCAGGTCTCTCTCGGCAGCGGCAGACAGACAGCCTCTCGTGCAGCCTGCAAGTATACGGAAGTCAGGCGAATGGGGGTCACATTACCCCGGCAGCGGTAAGTCCTGTGGTTGGAATCAGGGGTGCTAGGGTTGGTCTTTGGGGTGTGCAACTTATCATCTATGCCTGCAATTTAGGGGGTCAATGCATTTTTATTTGATCTATACTGCTGACTTTGCATTATCACACACACCTCCACTGGCCCGGAAAATCAGAACAGTCCTGCTTAAACAAGGACTGTTGGGAGATATGAAACCCCCAATCAAGTGTCTTGATTCTGGAAATGCTATATATTTATGGGTTAAGCAATATATAGCCATAGATATACACAGGTGCTTTTAAATAGTATATGCTGGGTGTGCGCCAATTCTTGCTTTGTTGTATGTACATGTCGGTCATCAATTACTGGACAAATCTTAGAAGATATGCATTGCTGTTTCAAAGCCTTGAGTTTTTACAGTTAGCAATTGTATAGTTTGTAATTGCAATACCAAAGAACACATGAATAATATGCAAAATGATTTATTTCTGGAAAGCAGACTACATAGTGTATTTTACTGAGTCCATCAACAGCTGCCAAAGCTAGCCATAATTATTCACTTTCTGCGGGTTACTCAGTATTTTGTGTAGTTTATGGGCAACTGCAGCCGAGTAATGTGGCAGGAGACCCAGTGGAGGTCTCTTCAGACTCCGCAAGTCCCTGACACCCAGTGATTATGTGACCAGCAAGAAATCCCCAACTTCCATACAGATATTTAAATGCGATCACTATTCAATATAACATACATTTGAAATGACAGCTCGAGGTCACACATTTCGCTCCCTGCCGTCAGAAGGGAGGATAGCCGGTACATCCTTAAGAGGTAAACACATTTTTCAAAAACGTAAAAAACCCACTTACCTGATGTAGAAACTGTAACGCTGCAGCTGCCCTTCTCTTCTGTGATCTGAAGATTCATGCCACTGATTCAGCCTGGGATTAGAAAGTACCAGTCAGTAAAATGTTAGCAAAGAGGGCATAAACAAATTTGCTTGGGCCATTACATAAAGCATTTTTTTGTCCCCACAAAGCTGCATGAATGTTATGGCAGGTAGCTGTATATCCAATTAAAATTGCATCTGTCCTGGGATAAAAATACTGCCTATGCACAGGGCATTACAGTGTTTATAGGCTGCATTGTGTTTTAACTGCGTATGTCTAAGACACACACAGCCTAAATGCTTGTAACTGAGCTCCAAACTACCCAGTATCTGCGCTGGCTAGCCTAGAGCTCAATGCCGCAGGGTCATCCAGGGGTCCAGGAAGGAAATGTTGGTGAGTGACCAAACATACAACATATCTGTCAGACAGGACAGAGTAACTGCTGCTTCACCAGCACACAAAAGCATTACACATGTACATTAATACACCCATGCATACACAAATATGTACACAGAAGCACAACTCCATACATTCATACACAGACATTCACACACACATACGTAGACTTAGACACGTGCCTTCACACAGACATGCATGCAGAATGCACCATCGACAAGTGTTTTGTTTCTGCTGTGCAATGCATGTAAATGTATACCTGACACAGCAGCAAGTGAGGGGCCTTGTTACGACAGGCCCTGGGGCAAATGCCCCTTTCACATTGTTAATATGCCTCTGTTAATATGGTTTGGGGGAGTCCCAAAACAGCCTGAGATAGTTTATACCAATTCTTAAGGATTAATAAAGCAAACCAATATTTGTTAATTGCTGCAGTGCAATGTATGCATTGGTCTGCACTGCAGAGCTGAAATACAGTTGTACTGGGTGAGGTGGAGACCTTTGTGTCCTTAATAAAATCATGACTTTACGTCATGAGACTAGTAAAATCTTAGAATTTTATTAAGGACACGGAGGCTCCTATTATAGTGCAATTTCAAAGCTGATCAACCAAACGTTCAGAAAAATGATGGATAGGGCGAAGATAGAATTCCCGAAATGTAGTGTCAGAAGACCAGTCCGCAGCCTTCAAAATATCCTCTATACGACAACCAAGGACCGCAGCTTTGGATGCCGAAGAACTCCTAACAGAGTGTGGAGAAAAGATGGAAGTATCAATGCCTGCCCGATGTAAAATCCACTTCAACCACCTGGAAAACGTGGAAGAAGAAACAGAAGCATGAGGCCGTCTAAAAGAAATAAACAAGGGAAGAGATAAGGGATCCCTAAGATCCCGAGTGCGGTTCTCATATTCCCGAAGACAAAGAACAGGACAGAGGAGAGGACGAAGAGGAAAGGACAGATAAAAAACTGTTTTGATATTGGTCTTAGTCCTCCTAGAAATATCGAGCAAAACACCATCTGGACGGTAGACCTTAGCAGAAAAATCCAAGGCCCTGACATCAGACGCCAAGTAAAAGTAAAAGTTTTGCCGATAACTCCTTAAGAGAAAGCTCATGATTAGCAGACCAAGCCTCTAGGAAACGAAGAACAACATTAACGCCCCATGTAGAGGAGTAACGGGGCACAGGGGGTCTGGAAAAACGGATACCCTTGAGTAACCTGCATACCAAAGGATGTTGGCCAATAGGAACCCCATCAAGAGGAGAGCGGCCAGCTGAAATGTCCGAGCGATACAAATTAACCGTATGATACGCTTTGTTGTCATGAAAGAGATCCGTAAGGAAAGACAGGACCATTTTCAAAGGGGCCGAAACGGGATCCAATGACTTGCCCAGGCACCAGCGAGAACAGGATCGCCATGCTGAAGTATAGGCTCGCCTAGTACCCGGGGCCCATGCATCGTCCAGGAGGAGGAGAGTTCGTTGTGAAACACCCTCGACAGACCAGGGTCCCCGGAAACACGCCAAGCTACCAACTGAAGCTTGTTCAGAAGAATCAGTTCGTGGGGGCGAAAGTCCGGGTCGAGGAGCAGGTCCCGGAAGGAAGGGATAGGCCTGGGAAAATCCGTCGACGTTTCCAACAGTTTGGGAAACCAAGGTTGAGATTTCCACAGCAGAGTTATCAAACCGAGGGATGTCTGGAACCGTATCATATGCAGAATCGTCCGTGCAATCATGCTGAAAGGTGGGAACGCGTAGAGTAGGGTCTTCGGCCACTATTGGAGAAATGCGTCCGTGGCAATCGCCAACTGAAGAACCTTGGCAGTTGCGAGTTCAGGCGAGACGCGAACAAGTGGATCACCATCGGACCCCATAGACATTGAAGTTTGGAAAAGACAGAAGGATGAAGGCGCCAATCTCCGGAATCCCTGAGAAAACGCGAATTCCAATCCGCTGTGATGTTGGAAAGACCGGGAATGTGAACAGCGCTCACCGAAATTCCATGAAAAAGACAGTATCTCCAGAAATCTCTTGCGAGACATGCCAACAGTTTGGATTTTTGCGCCCCCAAGATGGTTGATATACCGCACCGCTGTTACGTGGTCCAGCTTGAGAAGGACGGAAAAGGAGGCCCTGGGAGGCGCTAGACTCCGGATGCCAAAAGAGCCGGCTAACAGTTCCAGGCAGTTGATGTGAAGAAGGGATTCTTCTGAGGGCCATCTGCCGCCTGTAGATATAGTCCCGTTGCGCGCTCCCCAATCATGTAAGCTTGTGTCCGATTCTATAACCACGTCTGGAGTGGTGCCGAAGATGGCCCTGCCATTCCAAGCTTCCATGTGGGACAACCACCACATCAGCCCGTCTCTGGATTCGGCGTCGAGAGAAATACAATTTTCGTAGGAGGGAACCAAAGATAGTGAAGAAGTTCGTAACCTTTGCAGCGCCCGGTAGTGAAGGGGGCTTGGGAATATGGCTTGAATGGAAGAGGACAATAGCCCTATCATCCTGGCAATCTGACGCACGGTCACTGTCTCCAAGCGCAGCAATCGCCTGATCTCCTTCTTGATTGCCACGATCTTGGATTGTGGAAGGAAAAGAGACTGTCGAACTGAGTCTATCCAAAATCCCAGAAATTCCATAGTCTGTGAAGGAACGAAGCATGATTTTTCTCCATTTATGAGAAAACCCAGGGACTGGAGAAGGTGAAGAGCCCAACCGAGGTGTGATTGGAGGAGCGAAGGAGATTGAGCTAGAACGCGGATGTCGTCCAGGCAGATTATGAGACGTTCCCCCCCGAGAACGAAGGAATGCCACTACCGGTTTCATGACCTTCGTAAAGCACCACGGGGCCGATGAAAGACCGAAAGGAAGACAGGTAAACCTCCACTTCTGACCTTCCCAAATGAACTGAAGGAAGCTCTGGTGAGAGTCTGCGATCAGGATCGTGAAATACGAGTCTTGAAGATCCAGCTTCACCATCCAATCTTCCGGTAACAAGAGGTCCCGAGACAATGGATCCTTTCCATTTTGAATTGGTGATACACCACAAACGCATTGAGGGGTTGGAGATTGATGACCGGACGGGAACCCCCTCCTTTCTTTAGAACCAGGCAGAGAGAACTGACAAACCCCGGAACGAGCATGGGGGTTGGTAAAATAGCCCCTTTTTGATAAAGCGACCTTACCTCGTCTGAAATCAGGTGACTCTGAAGTAGTGGAAACCTTGGGGAAGGAGGAAGTCGAGCCTGTCGAGGAGAAACAGTTCTAACTGATAACCCTTGACCGTATTCAACAGCCAAGCGTCTGAGGTAATTAAATCCCAAACGTGGGCAAAAGCCGCTTGTCGACCGCCCACCTTCGTGGGAGAGAGAGAAGGGACTTGCCGTAAGGGCATCTAGATGAAAAGTACCCTCTGGAACCTCTGGTGGATGCAGGGCGACCTCTGGAAGGAAAGAAGGGCGTCGATCTTTGTTCAGGGAGAGCTGGACGTTGAGAGAAGGAGCCCCTGCTTCGTCCGGCCCCTGCAAAAACTCTTGGGGCGAAACTCTTTTCATAGAGGACTGAGCCTTATCGAGGGCAGTAAAGGTCTTTACAAATGAGCCAACATTCTTAACAAACGAGTCCCCAAATAATAGGCCTTTGGCCGAAGGACCCGGCTCCTGAGTAGCCATATTGACCAATTTGGGCTCAATTTTAATCAGGATGGACTTGCGTCTCTCAGCACAGAGAGCTGAATGAGCGTTGCCTGTCAAACAAACCAAACGTTGAAGCCAGCCCAGAGCCTCATCAAAATCAAATGTGTCAGGAGAAGCTTTCCCCGCTTCAAGCAACTCAAATAGTTTGGTGATGGAACATTGTAGCATCCAGCAGAGACTGGAAATCCTCTGAGGGCAGAGGCTGAGCATCATCAGCATGATCCCTAATGGATGAACCTGCAGCCCCAGCAGGAGCAGCCTGGTCACCAAAATTATCCCTGAGATATAATAAAAAACGGGAAACCACTAGAAAATACCGGCTGAGAAAAGAAACAATGGGTTGATTAACCCGAGAGAAAAACACCTGACTAGAAACGAAGGAGCTGAGACGTCTGCCGGCGAAGAGCGCGCAGCTGGAATCGCGGGAATCCAGTAAGAGGCGTGCAAACAAAGATGGCCGCCACACCAGTCAGGGCGCATGCGCGCACCGGACTCGCCGGCTGAGAGCGAAGCCGGTGACACGGAAGCTCCGAGAAGAGCACCGCAACGTGGGCAAAGAAAAACGGAGGAACCAGAAAAACAAGAACATTGAATTAATTGCTTTTATGGTGTTAGGCATGCTCCTGTCTATTTATTATTTTATGCATACACATGATAAAATGATACATGATGATACATGATACATGATAAAAAGCATGAATCAGAAAAGGCTATAAACAGGAATCGAGTCGCCCGTATGCAATACTTTCTACGAAATGAAGACCAGCCTTTTCCGTAAACTGTTGCGTCACGCAGTGCTGTAGGGCTTATGAAGTGAAATTACAAAAGGAACTTCAGCTCTTCACAAAGGAATCTTAGTGACCCCACAGAGAGGTTACACAAGTTAATACTACTTCAAAATACGAGGAAGAAGAGCACAGGAGAAATTGAAGCAGACGTGAAAGGAAGCGGAGTAGATGAAAGTTTGGAAATTCAAGGAAACTTTGAAAAAATTGGCCAAATATACAAAAGCCCTACTGACATCACATAAGAATGCACAAAAGTATTGGTAATTTATACTGCAAATATTATATATGGAATACACCCTAGTTATGATGACATGAGTGGAAGAGTAGATTACATTTTATGCCGATTCTGTAGGCTTTAGGATCAGTAATCAGAGTCGTTAGGATACATATGAAATCACAAACCGATACAAAAGGAGAAGAGGTCCCTGCTCTTCAGAGCTTACAATCTAGTCAGTTGAGGGGGAAGTGAAACAGTGGAAGAGGACTGTTTGGATGAGGATGGGTTGAGTTGGATAGCTATCACAAGAGAGTGGAATAGTATTTTGGTTGTTTGTAGTATGTCCAAATGTTGGGAGATGTTTTTCAGGGGAAGGCTGCAGGATTTGGTGAGGGACTGGATGTGAGGGATGAAGGATCGAGCAGAGTCAAGTGTGACACCAAGGCAGCGATCTTGGTCTGTAGGCTGGATGGCGGAGTTGTCAACAGATAGAGTTGTCAGGAATTGTGGCCAGAGTGGATGGTGGGAAAACTATATGTTTAGTCTTTGAGCTGTTAAGCTTCAGGTAATGCATGATGCAATTCAAGAAAGACAGTTGCTGAGGCGAGTTAGAAGTGAGGGTGAAAGGTCAGGAGAGGAGATATAGATTAGGGTCATCTGTATATGGGTGATATTGGAAACCAAAGAAAGATAGGAGTTGTCCAAGTGAAGAGGTGTAGATGGAGAAGATCAGAGGCCCAAGAACTGAATTCTGAAGGTTCCGCTGCATCCAAGACCCAGAAGCACTAATATATAATAATATTATATGAAGCCACTTCAAAGATGGTTAGATGTCTACTCTGACGTGATAACTTTGCATCTTGATTGGTGTTTCCCTGGCTGGTATATCACAGCTGCAATCCCTGCATGAATATAGGCGACTTCATTCAATATACTACTATCCACTTAACTAGCATTGATTTTAAAAGGGCAGTTATTAGAATACTTTAGTTTTTCACCTTTAGGTTCACAACAACAGAAAGTTTGTGATGAGCTATTGTAGGGTTAATATTCAAAAAATCTCCAGGTCAGCTCATGGTATGGCAATTACAGATGAATTAGATATCTGTTATGCATTTCGCCCTATGATTATAGTGTGTTAAAGGCAGGTAAAATTAACTATACAGTTTTATGTGAGGAGCATCCCACAGTAGGCTACTCCCTATTCTGTGGCAGTGGCTTCATGAAGGAATGGAGCTATCCATCTGTACATAGAGACGGGGCTAACTGCACATAGGGGCAAGGTTAGCCCCCACAATCTTAAGCGGGCAGGGTGTAGGATTGGAAGGTGGATGTGGCTAAATGTTGTTCCCAGGGCCGGCCCAAGACTTAATGCCGCCTGGGGCGAAGTTTAAAATGACGCCGCCGCCCCCCCCCTTCGCCGCCGCCATTATCTACCCTAACCCCCTCCCCGGTACTTACCTTTAAACAGTCCTGCGGCGAGTCTCCTTGCTCTGCCACGGTGCCGGCTTGTAATTCTGAGCGCCGTAAATTGACGTCACTTCCGGCGCTCAGCATTACAAGCTGGCACCGTGGCAGAGCACGGAGACTCGCCGCAGAGGAGAGAGAGAATTGCCCCTCTCTCTCCTCCGCCTGGGGCAATTGCCCCAGTCTGCTCCATTGTAGGGCCGGCCCTGTTTGTTCCCCTGTTTGGAGAAGAAGAAAGTGACTCAGAGACTTGGATCAAAAGCAAAGAGTTGAAAACAGAATTTTCCCACTTTCCTTCTAGGTTGGAAGCAGTTCTAGCTTTCTAAGAATACAGTATTTTCAGGCAGCTGCAGATTAACCATGTGTATGTGTTCTAGTTCTATTATCTTAGCCTGATCTACACCCTACCGCAGATCAGGGGGTATATGAAGGTATTTATTAATACATATGATCACAGGGAGCTAAGCCATAGAAATGGTTGGTCTGCCCAAAGAATTTATAAGCACTGATAAATCAAAATTAGGGTGATGGCGCCCTAAGAACCAATAAAAAAATGTACCCTTTGTGTTTGTTTTCATGTTCACCTGAATACGAATGCACGTCTACTAATAATGTTAATTGCGTGAGGAATTCTCCACGGATTTCACAAAATTAACCTCTGTGCTTATGGTAAGAACCAGTTCGGAATGAGAACTAGAATGACAACTTTCAGTGATGATTGACATAAATGTATTTAATGATTGATAAATAATCCAGTTTTCATTGTTCTGATGTAAAATGTCTCTGAGACATAATTCTACTTAGAACAGACATCCAGACTTCACTAAACCAAGTGGGGTTATTTCCCTTTAAATGACTGCTCTCCATGCCTTATTTAATTAGATAAATATTCTTTTAAATAGGTAAATCCTTGTTAATATCAGCCAGGATCCTTGATTGTGCAGTTGCCAATCTTGAACATTTACCAAAATATCTACACCCATAAGAGAATACTTTATTTGTGTATATAATAGCCCGCTGTACATGAAAACTCCAACCGGATTTCTAGGTAGGTCTATGAAAAAAATCTAATAAAATAATACAAGCTTTCAGATCACCTTATTGCACTTATTTGTTACTACATTTCATCATCAGTAACAAGACGTGTAAGCTTTTGGTGTGAAGGCCAATGCACAATGATCTCTGAGATATGACATCCTATCTAAGATTTCTGTTCCGCATTGCTGCCCATCTCAAAAGCCAGAAGAAAGTTATTCCACATTTTCAAGACTGTCATATTTAAGTCACACTTTTACTATACAGGGGCCGCTCTAAGCTTTTAGGGACCCTAAACTAATAGATTTAAGGGAGCCCTATCAATAACGAAAGTGGTGAACTGTATAACTATACATACAAAAGTTTCGCAATACGTCTGATTTCAAGTAAAACACAAAAGCGATATAACTTTATGAGAAATCTGGGTCTCTCTCCTTCTATGAGAGTGCCCCCCCTTAGACCAGTGTGGCCCTAAGCAGCTGATTATATGGTAGCATCACCTCTGATCCTATAATCTAAGCCTCTGACCCTCTAGTGGACTTCTGGCTTGTTAAGCACCCCGTGTATCATTCACAGAGCCAACGCTGGAGCTGACTGGTGGTAACTACATACTGTCCTACATGGAAAATAGCTGGCGGGCGGGCAATGGGCCAAATACATACAATGGGATTCTGCAAGGGGAACACCGTGTCAATTTAAAGGGATTTCTCAGGCATCACATGCATTAAAATAGATATGATGGTTGGAGTGGTACTTTAATTGCGTTATTCATTACATTTATAGAAAGCCCCCTTTATCTTGGATTTAAAGTTACACTTCCTGTAGCATCGGTCACCATTATTCGCGAGAAGCTTTTGAACCTGTATGTTCTCATCGTAACATCTTTTAATATTGCATGTAGCTGCCTTCCACAGGATGTTATACACGAAACTGCTCGCCCCCGAATCAATGGAAATACGAGTAAACAATACATCGGGAAGTTTTTGTTGTATCAAATGAGTCATTTTTCTGTTTCATTTTGGGAGGGGTTATGTATTACTGCAGCACTTCAAAAATTCCTAGAGGCATGCTTGTTACCTGTAATCTAGGATAATTACATCTAAAAAGTCTGTTGACTGTGTAATACACTTTAAAATATTTATAGATGTTGACCAGAAAAATGAACGGCAATTAACATTTCATTTACTTGCCTTGTACTTGAATTGCCGGCTGAGCTTTTCCAACTCAATAAAATAGGTTGACTAATGCCTATGGTTTTCATGGACTTGAAGAACACCAGTCTAGTTGTCTTGAGCGAGGTTGTCTCGGACATTTCCCGAGCTGGTGGTTGAGTTCACCTTATTTAATAGATGGGTTGCTCAAGTTAAGATCACTTGAGTCAACTTACTTGACCAGAAGCGGCACATCTTTTTAAGGCATCACTTTACCTTTAAAAACCCCACAACTTTTTGAATATGGTTCACAACTTTATGTACTCCAGATATTGGTGACGGGGAAAGATGAAGTTATGGGAAATCTTAAAATTAAGTAAATACTGGGGAGGACTAAGTCCTTTTGTTGATGGGCTACTTTTATATTTCAGAATGCACTTCAATCCATTTTTATATGTTTAGTAGAGGTTCATGTTTTTTAGTTTGTTAGATTGTTCTACTATATTTTATGTGTCATCGGCTTCGTCTTTCCTCTGTATTATATTTATTTTATACGTCCTTAGGTCATTGCGTGCTTCTGAATTGGGGAAAAACATTATTGTGTGGTGTGTTTCTTAGAATGCGAAGGAGTGCGTGCCAGCCACCAGCTAGAATGGAAAAACACCAATAAAAAGTTTTGTGGTTTAATTACGAAATATAATTTGTCAGCAAACAATCTGCACATATCACTGGTGGTAAATTTCACTCCAAATCCCAAGCGTGATAGAGATCAAAATAAATGGGGAACTTTTTGTGTAATTCCATCCTATTTGAAGTCAGAGGCATGCACGCACTGAGTAATACATTACAATATTCCCAAATATTGCTTTGAAACCTCTGCTGGTTTAGAGCGATTGAAGGTTTTACTTGTAAATAATGATGATTCCATCATCTCTTAACCTACCATGATGGGTTAAAACCTCATCCTTAAACACAAAGGAACCTCCACAGTGAAGTAATGGGTATTTTTTTTAAATTGTTTAAGTAAATTGTAAAGGTGCTTTATGCGAGCTTCACTTTCTTGATAGATAGGCAGGATACCCGGTGCTCTCTCTCTTCTGAGGCTCAGAGATGAGTAGCCCATCTTTATGGACAACATGTGCCATGATGCTTCGTCAACCTTCAGGCAGCCTGAGAATCATGGGATATGTTTGCCCCTATTTGTACCAGCTCCTCTCCACAATGTGTGAAGAGAAGCACAGGCAGATACGCATGACTGTGGGATAACATGCTATCTTATCCAGTATATACCGTATAAAGATCATTTCTTAGTGGTGGGGTAACTGAACGCTGGGTAACTCACGTGACCCGTGTCTGCATGTGTCCGCATATTGACTTGTGGCTCAATGTCTGGCAGGTCTTTGAATGCACGTAAGCTGCATATGATGTGAGCTATAATGTCAATATAATCTACCAAATAATCAAATCTAGCCGTGCTTCCAAATAAATCATTATGTTTCTTCTCCTTCCATTTTAGGTTTCATCCTTGATAAATTTCCCAAAAGTCTTTGGGTAAAACTGTATTCATTTTATTGGTCCCGCAAAGCTTAAATTGTGTCTCTGATTAAGAGGACAGGCCCTTTGTGGGCTTATGATAAACTCCCATATCTGGAAATTCAGGTTTCAGATAGAAACAGCAGTTTCTCTAGAATATTAGAAAGCATTAAACTTAGGAATGTAACTCAGCCTGATATTTCAGTGATAAAATCAGACTTATTTTCTCTTACAAAGACTGGTTGAGCACATATATGAAATCATTGTTAGCTTCAGTTCTAAATTTCCACCTGTTAAATCAGGCCGATATCCCTTCCTGTCTATTACTTAGTCCTGAGCATGGGCTCTCTGTTACTACATGACCCTTCTCTGTTTTATTATCTTTGTATGAATACAGACAGGCCATTTGACACGCTGGACACATGCTTGGCCATACTTACCCAGATGCAGGAGCGCACAGCTAGTGACTGGATATGCACAACCACACAACACGTGAGAATAAAAAGTGCCAAAGCCGCCTCATGGTTGCCAGTCTGGCCAGTGGCGTAACTACAGGGATCACAAACTGCGACTTGTTCCTGTCTCCTTGTGTCGGTTCAGACTTGTTCAGAAAGGGCCCTTCCGACCTGGATTGCTCCATTCTGGGCCGGAAGGACCCTTTCTAAAACAAGTCTGAACTGGCACTGGGAGACAAGAAAGCAGCAAGGTCACATTATGTCACCCCCCTGACTGAAACCTGCAGGAGAGGTCATGGGACATTTATGTTTGTATGTATGTGAGCATGAATGTCTATGTATATGTATATGTGAGCATGAATGTCCGTGTATGAGCATGGATGTGTAAGTGGTGTGAGAAGGAGTGTGTTAGTGGGTATGAGTAAGTATATGTATAAGCACAGATAAGCTGTGTGGGGGCTAGGATGGCACTGATAAACTGCTTGGGGCAAAGGTGGTACTTACAAGCTGTTTGGGCGCAAAGGTGGCACATGTTGCTTGGTGAAGTTGGGGGCCCTGGGGCAATTTTCACACTGGAGCCCTGTAGTTTTTAGTTACGCCCCCGAGTCCAGCCCTGAATATAGACATGAAGAAACACAGCGTTTTTTTTTCTTCAGAACTCCATACCAGTAAGCGCTTTATCATTTGTTTCAATCTCCGTTCCCGTTCATCCCAAATGTGTTTGATGGGATTGAGGTGAAGGCTCTGTGCTGCCGGTCAGCTTCTTCCACACTGATCTCATCCAACCATGTCTTTATGAGCTGGGGCACAGTCATGCTGGGATAGAGAAGGGTCTTCCCCAAACTGTTCCCATAAAGATGGAAGCATAGCATTGTCCAAGATGTCTTGGTTTATCCCCTTTAGCATATCAAGGCATTTTGTACAGTGCTCTGCTCCAACTTTGTGGGAACAGTTTCTTGAGTGCACAAAGCAAGGTCCACAAAGACATGGTTGAACAGTGTGAATAACAAACCAAAGAGAACTTAAATTCTACTCCAGCTTGGAGACAGACCAGTTACCAATAACATAAACCAAGTTGGTTCAAACAAAAATATATTTTTTTATATAAAATACCCTTTTCTAGGGGCCAGGAGCTAACTGCCTCCTCTCATCCATGTCAGACACCAAATGCAATCAGAGGCTGTGTTTTAAGCCATTGCAGTGCATGTCCATTACAGTCACCCGACTGGGAATAAAGAGCCCTCTCCAATGTGCTACTCTCTAATTCTGCCCAATACATATATTAACACTTTACATGTATACTATGGGAAAATGTATCCTTGACTCCAGTTCTGTGGATCTGAATGAATATGCTTCATTTTTGCTGATTATTGTTGATTGGCTGCCTTGGGGGAAGGACAAGGGCGAAAACTTCAAGACAGGAAAGTAATTAAATAACATGGATCTCAGCTTCCATGAGGTTATCTTTTAGAATGTGTCTTCAAAATAATTACACCTAATGCTAAGCATAAATCATAAGGGAGTTTAAATAAATGCACTTAGTATAGGTAAGGACTTTAACAGCAACAGCTCATCTTAAACCAGTACAGTCCAAATTAAACGCAGCCCGCTGTACATGAAAACACCAACCAGATTTCTAGGTAGGTCTATTAAAAAAATCTAATAAAATAATACAAGCTTTCAGATCACCTTATTGCACTTATTTGTTACTACATTTCATCATCAGTAACAAGACGTGTAAGCTTTTGGCGCGAAGGCCAATGCACAATGATCTCTGAGATATAAGATTTCTGTTCCGCATTGCTGCCCATCTCAAAGGCCAGAAGAAAGTTATTCCACGCTGTGTTTTGTTTATAACATAGTTATGAATGAGAGTAACACCATCTCACATCTCACCATCGCATGCAGGAGTATACTTGCTTACACGTTGGGACCCCATACCTGATTTACGAGCAGCACTACCTCTTCTAGTTGATGCCCTTCTAAGCTGAGGAGCATGGGCTGATCTTGGGGCCTATCTTATTTCTCATGTCAAATTGCGCAGTCTCTCCAAAATTACCCTGTTGCTCACTTTTGCTTCATGAGCATCTGTCCTTAAAGGTGCTGTTCCACCTAGGGTGCCTCATAAAATATCACCTGATAAGTGCTGCATCATGTAAAGAGAAGTTGAAGAAAAGGATCCGCCATTTTGTTTTTCTCCTCAACGCTCCTTGTCACTTAAAAACAGCATT